>NC_080726.1:1978204-1998204 GCF_019097595.1 Hemibagrus wyckioides
AACCTCAGCTTAGCTGTGAATACTGAAGGTTTTTATTGTGTACGTTAGCATTCTGGACAACTGTGCTTAGAGCTAGCGCTTTAGCTAGCACTGTAAATAACTCTGCTGTGTGATTAGCGGTGAGTGACGTAGCGAAAATATCAAACTGTGACATTTAAAAAAATTCTGAATAATAATTTTGTTAAAAGCACAACAACATGGAGCACCATAAGTGCAGAGGTTTGTGTTTAGCAATTAAAAATGTAAAAAGTAAACATTTTACAAAAAAAAAATAGAATAAAAAAAAAATGCTACAAGCTTTAATGTTCAGTCAGTTCAACACCCGATGATAACAAAATATATCAACATCAATATTATTTATATCATTATGTCATTATATTTCCCAGTACAGTGTCTGATAACATAAAATTCTTAGATATCATTTTTTAATTAATTAGTTAATTAATTTTTTCTTACCTTTTTTGAGTTTACAGAATGATGTCATTTCTTTCTTTCTTTCTTTCTTTCTTTCTTTCTTTCTTTCTTTCTTTCTTTCTTTCTTTCAGTTTTGATTCTTTCCAATTTTTAATTCTTTCTTTCTTTCTTTCTTTTTTAATTTTGATTCTTTTCAATTTTCTTCTTTCCTGCCTTCTTTCTTTCTTTCTTTCTTTCTTTCTTTCTTTCTTTCTTTCTTTCTTTCTTTCTTCCTTCCTTCCTTCCTTCTTTCCTTCATCATTCTTTCTTTCTCTTATGGTTTTGATTCTTTCCAATTTTTAATTCTTTCTTTCTTTCATTAAATATAAAATAAACTCACTTGCTAGTCTTTATAGTCCATGTTTTTAACTGCTGAATTTTGTCTTCTGGAGCTGCTGAATAATTAGGAGATTATTTATTCCCCCTCAGATGGAGCACTGCACCCAGCCTACAGTCATCACCAAAGACTTCTGCATGGTTTTCTACTCCAGAGATGCCAAGCTTCCTGCCTCACGCTCCATCAGGAACCTGTTCAGCACCGGAGCTCTCAGGCCACTGGAGAGGTGAGACACGTCCTCGTCCTCATCCTAGGTCATCATTAACATCACTTACCTTAGCAGCGTGCTAGTTACCATAGCTAACCGCTCTGTTCCCAGCTTCCTGTTTCCTTCTTCATTTTCCTGTTTACACTTTTTGATGGCTTGTGTAATTGTTTTTTTTTTGCTCCTCAGTAATCGTGTGACCGGAGTGTATGAGCTCAGTCTGTGCCATCTGGCAGATGTTGGAAGTCCAGGTAATAAAACTGGTTGTAGTTCAGCAGATCTCAAAAATAATAACCAGAGATGTGTTCTTATAACTACATGCAATAGAGGAAGCAAGAAAAACAGACAACATACACACACACACTACACACACAACATACACATAACACACACACAACACACATAACACACAACATATATACACACAACACACAGCATACTCAGACAAAATACATACATAATATACACACACATACACAACATACACACAATATACACACACATACAACATACACACATATGACATATACACACACACACACACATAAAACATACATACACATGCAACATATGAAATACACACACACAACATACACACAGTATCGGCACCCTATTTCTCCACTCGCCTCCAAAAGTATTGGCACGCTATCTGTCCACTCGCCTCCAAAAAGCAACTACTTGCATTATAAAACCAACATCAAAATTTGTTATGAGGAATTTCAAAAATCTAGTTTATCGTTGAATTCAATGTTGTGGAACATCCTATTGTCACTTTGCAGCTTGTCACGTTACAGAGAAATGACAAAGAAGTGTGAACTTCTCTGAAAATGTCCAGTTTCACCTCTGACTGTTACAAAGAGCACTGGAGACACTGGAGACTCTTTCCATAAATAAAGAAAAAAAACTTCCCTATATCAACACACACAAACACTGGATCAATTTATCGATGACGCATGTGATCCGTTTATAATCAGCATTTGTCCATCAAACACGTCCCTCTGAACGAGCTATTGCTATAGAAACGACAATATCAATATAAACCGGCTGCTACAGAAACAGATATATCTGACAAGTCGGGATGTGTGTGTGTGTGTGTGTGTGCAGGAATGCAGAGGAGGCGTCGGCGTGTGTTGGACACCTCGGTGGCGTATGTTCGTGGTGAGGAGAACCTCGCTGGCTGGAGGCCTCGCAGTGACAGCCTCATCCTGGACCATCAGTGGGAGCTGGAGAAGCTCAGCCTCCTGCAGGAGGTACAGAGTAGGGCTTTTTAGAAGGAGTTATGAAAAATTAAAAATGATTAAAAAAGTAAAAACAAACAAGACTAACACCATGAGAGGGGTGTGGCCCAAGAGCTCAGTGACAACAGATCTATAGAAACTGAACCAAAGAGCTTTGGGTTATTTCACTACATTCCTCCACACAGAGCACAGATTTAACATCCTGTAGCTACATTTTAATCTACATTTAAAAACAAACATGTTCCATCATCTAGCTAAATCTAATGTGGACGACATTTTGACATTTTCTAGCTAAATATATTCACATAGCTGAAGTGTTTAAGATGATCTAGCTAAATTTACCCCGAGACATCAGAGTTAATGCTATCCAGCTAAATGTCACCACAGGAACCACAAATTCAACATCATTTAGCTAGACTTTACCACAGATTTTCAGATTTTGCACCTAAATTAGCATGTAGAGTTAAAGGGTTTAAGATTAGCTAGCTATTTAAACCCAGGAATGCAAATTTACCCCAGACTTGTCAAAATTTCTGAATAAATGTACTTAATGTCTGGGAAATTTCCATTCATCTATCTAAATTTAACCGCAAACATTTTCAAGTTCTCTAGAAATATAGGAAATACAGATATAACGCTAGTTAAATGGAACCAAAGGGCTTAAAGATTTACAGTAAGTTAGCTAAATTCCTCCACATAGCTGAAAGATTTAACATTGACAGAAACTTAACAGAAAATTTGACATTGTGCTAAGTTTTAGAACATACATTTTCAATTATCTAGCTAAATGTAACTATATCAATGACAGATCTAGCTAAATTCATCCAAACATCAGACTTTTTAAAGATAATCTAGTTGAATGTAAACATAAGAACAACAAATTTAACTTTATCTAGCTTAATTTCTCCCCAGACATGAGAGATTTTACCTGATCTACCTAAATTAGCATACAGATTAAAGATTAGCTGAATTTGCCACTGGATAAATTTACACATAGGGCTGGAAAATGTAAGATTAGCTATCTACATTTATCCACCGAGACATTTTCTCATCTTCTCTAGCTAGAGTTATAATGTTAGCTATCTAAATGTAACGATGGTGTCGATAGACCTAACATTAGCGATTACTATTTTTAAAGCCTACATCAGCTTATGTGTTGATTCATGTGTGTGTGTGTGTGTGTGTGTGTGTGTGTGTGTGTATGTGTGTATGTGTGTAGGTGGAGAAGACGAGGCACTATCTGCTGTTGAGAGAGAAACTGGAAGCGTCTGTGCTGAGTCAGGAGTCGCTCTGCAGTAAAGACCTGATGGAGTCGCCTAAATCTCTGAGTCCCACTCTGGCAGGCAGCCCTATACTGGACTCCACCAATGAGAGACAGAGGGAGCTGGCTGCCAAGGTGATCACCGCGGTATTAGCCGTTTATTCACACCGACAGACCGATTTGACGTTATCTAGCCAAATTTCACCACACAGCTGATGGATTTGTAGTAAGCTAGCTACATCTGAAACTAACAACACATTGTTTTTAAAGCTTTGTAACTGAAATGTAACTACAGAGATGACAGATTTGACATTATCTGGCTAAATTTAACCAACCTTCTGTGGTAAACTTAAAAACCAGCTTTAACTTTACCACAGAAGCAACAGAGTTTATGTTATTTAGCTAATTTAATTAAAGAAATTTCTTTTTTAAAGTTCTGTAGCTAAATGTAACCACAGTGTTTTGACACAATCTGGCTAAATTTACCCATCAAGCTAAAGGATTTAAAGCTATATAGCTAAATCTAATTTAAGATACATCATAATTAATGCTATCATTAGAAATGTAGTTCATGTTTTCTAGCTTAAATGTAATCAAACGGAGCTCGACTTTCATGATATCTAGCTAATTTGATCCTTTTAACCAGTTTGAGTTGATTTTACCAGCAGCTCTGAATAGTTTAGGATTAGCTAGCTAAATTTTGTCCAAAAGACTTGCAGGTTAATGTTATCTTGCTAGCTTTAACAAGCAGAAACAACAGAATTGACATCGCCTTGCTAAATTTAACTAATAGTTAAAAGAAACATGGTTAGCTAGCTGAAGCTGAACATAAACACAGCATTTTCGTGCCTTTTAGCTAAATCCAGTCACAGGAACTGGAGCTTTAAACTCATCTTGCTAAATAAAGCTGTAGCAAGAACAAATCGAATGCTAGCTATCTAAAATTCACCAGACAGATCTGACATCAGATTTTTAATATCTAATGAGCTTATTAACCAACATTCAACGAAATCAATAACAGATTTAGCGTTATTTAGATATAATTTAAGTGGATGGCAGATTTAAAATTTTCTGGCTAGCTTAAACTAGGGGATGTCAGATATCATGTATCTAGCAGGTTAGAGTTAGCTATATTGCTGTTCCTATGGTTATAACCATATAGAGCACTTTTAACGCTAGAAACTACAACAAAAAGGATAACAGATTTAATGTTAGCTAGCTAAAATTAACCAGCACTATAATGGCTTTGTAAGGGTTAGTAAAAATATTTTTTAAAAGATAGGAATGCTACATGAGGAAAACCCTTGTCTACAGTGCTAGTCATGGAAAGACAAACTTTTTTCCACATGTTTTCATAGGTACCTTTAATCATTTTTAATGTTTTGTAAAGCTTGTGGTCTAATGCTAACGCTCTTCCTCTGGTCCTCAGTGTCTGCGACTGCTCATGCACACCTTTGACAGGCAGTACAGCCAGGTGAGCAGCAGTGCCAGTGAGAGCAAGGTGAGCCTTTACCACCCTGTCCCCCACCCCGCGGGCCTCGTCTCTTTCCTCCATTCATTCAGACTGGCCCTCTGTCTGCTCTGCCTCTCTCCTTCATGAAGAGAGAGCGATCATAAAGCTCATCTTCCTCTGCCTCATTAATGATGCCTCTGACTAGTGTGATGCTAGCTCTAGCTATTTCTGATTTATTTAGATAAAGCAGTTATAAATCTAGAGCAGACATAAACCTACATAAGCAGTAATAAACCAGCTCTATCAGCTTTACCTCGTTTAGCATTAGCTGTTCCTAATGTAATTGATAAAAAACAGCGATAAATCTACTTTACCTCACATTTTCAGATAATACACAAAAAGCACTCAATATCTCTACAGTACTTACACAAACAAGTCAGAAATCCAGAGCAGTCATTAGATATGCTCTACCTCATTGAGGTAGTGTTCAAAATCCCTCTATTCAACAAATCTGCTTTAAGTTAAAGAGAGGAAAAATATTACTGTACCTCATTTACGTAGAGCCACTCTACCTTTCAAAAACCACTCTACCTCATTGAGGTAGCTCTATCTCATTGAGGTAGAATCTGCTCTAACATATTTAGAGAAAGGAAAAATACTACACTACCTTATTTAGGTAGAGCTGTTCTAGCTCATAAATTTGCTATAACTTTGAGATAGCTCAGTCTTAAACATGCTCTGCCTTATTTAGATAGAGCGGTCAAAATCTGCTCCATGTCATTAAGGATCTGCTTCAACTAGATAGAACATAAATTTATATAAATTTCCTCTGCTTTATTTAGATAGAGTGGTCACAAGACTGCTCTACCTCATTTTAAAGCTCAAAAACAGCTCTGTTTCATTTAAATAGAGTATTTTTTACATCTGGTTATAAATCAGCTCTACCTCCTTCAGACAGACTGGTCATAAACCCTGCTCTGCTTCATTTAGATAAAGTGGCTGAAAACTGCTCTACCTCATTTATATAGAGCGGTAACACATGCTACCTCATTTAAAAGTGGTTATACATCTGAAGCAGTTACATGTTTCTGCCTCACTTAGAACAGTATATAAACTTCCTTCTCTTTGTTTTTGCCTTTTTCCCTTTGATTCCTAGTGAATGTACACAGAGCATGCTGTAATTTACCTCGTTCACAAAGATTAGCTGCTTTGTTTTATCTCTTTCACCTAGAGCAGCTGCTCTGTATTTCTACCTGATTTAAACAGAACAGTCATGAACCCGTCATTTTTTATACCTTATCTGTGGTATTTGTCTTTACGTTCAAAATCCTTAAATCTGCTCTAAATTTATATATACACAGTCAGGTCCATAAGTATTTGGACAAAAAATTGAGCCCAGTTGGGTTGAAGTCATGTGACTGACTCTCCATTTAAGGACATTTCATTTCTAGGGTATGTTTTGGGTCATCTGTACTGTAAAGTGCCATCTTGTCAGTTTTGACTAAACCTGAGCAGAACCTCTAGCACCTCTGTACACTTCAGACTTCATCCTGCTTCTTCTATCAACAGTCTCATCATTAATACACACCATAACACTGCCTCCACTGATGTTTCACAGATGATGCGATGATTGGATCATGAGTTCTTCCTTCCCTTCTCCATCATCCTGCTACAAGTTCATCTTGGTTCCATCTATCCACAGAATCTTGTTCCAAATCTGTGCAGGTGTTAGATGTTTTTTTAGCAAAGTTCTGGAGAGGTTTGCATCTTGAGGTGTGTTTACGTTCATGAAGGCATTGATGATGATATGGAACCTCCTCCACAGTGTTCTTGCCCTAACTAGATGTTGTGAAGTGGTCAATCTTCACCAAGGAAAATGTTCTGTGATCCTCCACTTGGTGTCCATCATCGCTTGAGCTTCCACTACTTCACTTTAAGAACATACCAAATTGTTGTTCCTAAGCTTTCTGCTCTCTCTGGACCTCACCTGTTTGGACATCATATTGAGAGTTCTCATGTACAGCACATGGAATCAACTCCAGATATTTTTTCTCCTTGATTTGTGATAAAATAACATGGTAATGGGATACACCTCCTAATGAAGCTGTCAGTTGATTACTTTTGAGCTTTTAAAATGGAGGATTGTGTTAAAAATGGTGGTGGTGCTGGAGTACAGAGGTAAAATGACCACAACTGTGTCACCGTCCATATATTAGAGCTTATGTTATATGTTATTATTTAAATAAAATCCAACACATGTTCAGTCTTATGTGGACAGAGCGGTTAGAATTCAATCTCCTTTATGTGTTCATCACTGTCCTTCAGCTGGACGCTTGCTGATGAGTCCAGGACTCTCAGGATTTTTGACATTGTGGGTTTCAGGGAGCTGAAACTAAAGAGTGACCTGAGAGTATCTGATGATTGATGATGTGCTGTTTCTTGGCTTATGCAGCTATCGGAGATGTCTGCGTCTCTGCTGAGAGACACGTCGTCCTCCGCTCTGAGTTCTCTCACTCCGTCCACTACCTGTCCTTCTCTGCTGGACGGTCACTATGGAAACCTCGACCTCAGGTCAGCCATGTGTGTATTTTGGAGTTCATTTGTGATGTTGTTTTATGGCTCTTCAGTCCTCAAAATTGGCAGGACACAAATGTGTGTGTGTGTGTGATACAGTGGTGCTGAGACTCACTCTGGAGCGTCCAGTCCAGATTTGGACCCGTTCAGTCCTGAGGAGAGGAAACCTCGAACCTGTACCTTCGTCCCCAACATCCAGGAGATCCGAGTCAGGTAACACACTCGGTTAAATACAGCAGCATTACTGCGCAATTCAACATGCACTACATCATTACTGAAATGTGATTTGTTTGTTTGTTGTTGTTTTGATATTCTGGTTCCTGCAGCCCCATCGTGTCTAAGAAAGGCTACCTGCACTTCCTGGAGCCCCACACCAGCGGCTGGGTGAAGCGTTACGTGGTGGTGCGGCGTCCATACGTCTATCTGTACCGCAGTGAGAGAGACAGTGTGGAGAGAGCCGTCATTAACCTGTCCTCCGCCCAGGTGGAGTACAGCGAGGAGCAGCATGGCCTCCTGAAGGTGAGACAGTCTAACATCCAACCATCTGCTGTCTGTCTGCTTGTCTGTCTGTCAATCTGTTTACCTGTCTGTCTGTCATATCTCATGCAATTTAAAGATTTCATTTATAGTTAAATATAATCCTCCTATTATCTATCATATATATATATACACCTCTGTATGTCGTTCTGTCAGTCTGTTTGTATATCTTGCACTTCATCTGTCTGTCTGTCATCTGTCTCACTGTTTTAATATCTACCTTTGCAGTCTGTATATCAGTCTATCTATGCCTTTATTTACACCTATCTGTCTGTCTCATAAGTCTTTCAGTGCATCACTGCATCTCTCTCTCTCTCTCTTTCTCTCTCTCTCTCTCTGTCTCTCTCTTTCTCTCTCTCTCTGATCTTTCCTCTTCAATGTTGTCGCATATTTATTACTACATTAACGAGTATTTCTGCTGTGGTCCATTAGAGTGTTTTATGTATTTTATTATTTTCTCTGTAGACCCCCAATTCCTTTGCGGTGGTCACTGAGCATCGTGGAATCCTCCTGCAGGCCAGCAATGATAAAGAGATGCACGACTGGCTTTATGCCTTCAATCCACTGCTGGCTGGAACCATCAGGTAGAACTGCACTCTCAGTGTGTCTCAGTGTGTCTCAGTGTGTGTCAGTGTATCTCAGTGTCTCTGTGTGTCTCAGTATGTCTCATTGTGTCTCTCAGTGTTTCTCAGAGTATCTTAGTGTCTCAGAATGTGTCAGTGTGCCTCAGTGTATCTCAGTGTGCCTCAGTGTGTCTCAGTGTGTCTCAGTGTATCTCAGTGTGCCTCAGTGTATCTCAGTGTGCCTCAGTGTGTCTCAGTGTATCTCAGTGTGTCTCAATGTATCTCAGTGTGCCTCAGTGTGTCTCAGTGTGCCTCAGTGTATCTCAGTGTGCCTCAGTGTATCTCAGTGTGTCTCAGTGTATCTCAGTGTGCCTCAGTGTATCTCAGTGTGCCTCAGTGTGTCTCAGTGTATCTCAGTGTGCCTCAGTGTGTCTCAGTGTATCTCAGTGTGTCTCAATGTATCTCAGTGTGCCTCAGTGTGTCTCAGTGTATCTCAGTGTGTCTCAGTGTATCTCAGTGTGCCTCAGTGTATCTCAGTGTATCTCAGTGTGTCTCAGTGTATCTCAGCGTGCCTCAGTGTGTCTCAGTGTATCTCAGTGTATCTCAGTGTGCCTCAGTGTGCCTCAGTGTGTCTCAGTGTGCCTCAGTATACCTCAGTGTGTCTCAGTGTATCTGTGTGCCTCAGTGTGTCTCAGTGTGCCTCAGTGTATCTCAGTGTGCCTCAGTGTATCTCAGTGTGCCTCAGTGTGTCTCAGTGTATCTCAGTGTGTCTCAGTGTATCTCAGTGTATCTCAGTGTATCTCAGTGTATCTCAGTGTGTCTCAGTGTATCTCAGTGTGCCTCAGTGTATCTCAGTGTATCTCAGTGTGCCTCAGTGTGTCTCAGTGGATCTCAGTGTATCTCAGTGTGCCTCAGTGTATCTCAGTGTGTCTCAGTGTATCTCAGTGTATCTCAGTGTGCCTCAGTGTGTCTCAGTGTATCTCAGTGTGTCTCAGTGTGCCTCAGTGTATCTCAGTGTATCTCAGTGTGTCTCAGTGTATCTCAGTGTATCTCAGTGTGCCTCAGTGTATCTCAGTGTGCCTCAGTGTCTCAGTGTGCCTGTGTGTCTCAGTGTATCTCAGTGTGCCTCAGTGTATCTCAGTGTGCCTCAGTGTGTCTCAGTGTATCTCAGTGTATCTCAGTGTGTCTCAGTGTATCTCAGTGTGCCTCAGTGTATCTCAGTGTGCCTCAGTGTCTCAGTGTGCCTGTGTGTCTCAGTGTATCTCAGTGTATCTCAGTGTGTCTCAGTGTATCTCAGTGTGCCTCAGTGTATCTCAGTGTGCCTCAGTGTCTCAGTGTGCCTGTGTGTCTCAGTGTATCTCAGTGTACCTCAGTGTATCTCAGTGTGCCTCAGTGTGTCTGTGTGCCTCAGTGTGCCTCAGTGTGTCTGTGTGCCTCAGTGTGTCACAGTGTATCTCAGTGTATCTCAGTGTGCCTCAGTGTATCTCAGTGTGCCTAAGTGTATCTTAGTGTGCCTCAGTGTATCTCAGTGTGTCTCAGTGTGCCTCAGTGTGTCTCAGTGTGCCTCAGTGTATCTCAGTGTGCCTCAGTGTGCCTCAGTGTATCTCAGTGTGCCTCAGTGTATCTCAGTGTGCCTCAGTGTATCTCAGTGTGCCTCAGTGTGTCTCAGTCTGTCTCAGCATCATAGAACAGACGACATGCTGTAAGAACACTGTATTTAGTTAGTTAGTTTATTTGTTGGGAGAGAATTTTAATTTCAGTAATTTTAACAGTAAGCAGGCTAAAACCCCACTGGAAGCTTTGCTGTAGATTTTCCCTGAGGCAGTTCTGATCTGTATTATCTCTCCTCCTCAGGTCGAAACTCTCCAGGACGAAATCCGCACAGATGAGGATGTGAAAGCAGCGGCGCTGATCCTCCGTCTGAGATTAAACACAGAAACTCCACACACTCCTGTGCTGTAAATACTGGTGTGAAGATAATACTAGCCTGTGCCTGCCTGCCTCCCTCTCTACTGCCCCCTGCCTGTGTGTGTGTGAGAGTGAGAGAGTGTGTGTGTGTGTTTGTGTGAATGTGTTTGTATGTCATTAGCAAAAGTCCTAAGTACTGTAACTCGCCGTAACCGCGTTAAAAATCCCGCTTGTTAGTGATAATTATGATGAAAAAAATTAGCACCATACGAAACGCCTCTGTTTTAAAATGTAAAGAGTTTAGCCGCTGTAAATGCGACACAATGCTGCATATTTGTGTGTGTGTGTGTGTGTGTGTGTGAGTGTGTGCTTCTGTAGGTTAGACGTGACGTGCTCTCGTTCCCTGAGCTTTCCTTGAGACTGTAGAGAAGTGAGTTCATGTGATCACTGAGCGAATTTACAGTTTGTTTATTTGTTTACAGAATTTTTGTTTTCTGATTTCCTTAAATACGTTTAAAAAAAGCACTCATAAGATCCATAACTCGGACACAAGCCATGTCTCATCACGGCTGAAAAAAACCCCAACTCATGATATAAACTGTGTTCCAGGCATAAAAGCGTATAATAATTTTTTTTTTAAGTGGGTGGGGTTAAAATTGAATATATTATCAAGAGGTAGAGTGGGTGTGGCTTGAGATCCTAATCAATCCAGGAAATCAGATTTTCTTTAATTGTGAAAACATGAGGGATTACGTCTGTTTAGAAAGACGTGAGGAGACGTCAACATGTTCATCAGCCCTGTTCGGACAGGATGAGGTTCTCTGAGGGACGTCTGTAGTGAAACTGCTTTATCTGCTGATCTGGACGTCTCACGTTACTTTAAGTGTTTATTTATTTCGTTTATTTAAAGTGTCAGATGTTTAGAACGTTGTTTATCTGCATATTCGTCCTTCACTTCACATTGAAGACGTTATTCTGTTCTTTCCGTGAATCAGTTCGATTTGCACTGAGGTGATGTCTGAACCATTCGTCTTTCTGATGATCCGCTCTTCGGGTTAAATCTCTGAAATCAGGGCAATGGTTAGAGAGAGCCATGCCGAGGGGGTGAGGTAGCGAGAGGAGATCAGATCAGCTGAAAATATGCTGCTTAGATGATTAGAAATATATTTATTACACTGAATATTATATACAATAATCTGATTGAATGTTATATATGAAATGAGAGACAAAAAAAATTCCCCTGATGAAAAAATCGCGTCTTTCCGACGTCGTAACATTTGGGTGTGTAGCGGCGGTCGGTGGTGTGTAATGGTGGTTTGGGGGTGTGTAATGGCGGTTTGGGGGTGTGTAATGGTGGTTTGGGGGTGTGTAATGGTGGTTTGGGGGTGTGTTACGGCAGTTGGTGGTGTGTAATGGTGGTTTGGGGGTGTGTAACGGCAGTCAATGGTGTGTAACGGCGGTTTGGGGGTGTGTAATGGCAGTCAGTGGTGTGTAACGGCGGTTTGGGGGTGTGTAACGGCGGTCGGTGGTGTGTAATGGTGGTTTGGGGGTGTGTAATGGTGGTTTGGGGGTGTGTAGCGGCGGTCGGTGGTGTGTAATGGCTGTTTGGGGGTGTGTAACGGCAGTCAGTGGTGTGTAACGGCGGTTTGGGGGTGTGTAACGGCGGTTTGGGGGTGTGTAATGGCGGTTTGGGGGTGTGTAACGGCAGTCAGTGGTGTGTAATGGCAGTTTGGGGGTGTGTAACGGCAGTCAGTGGTGTGTAATGGTGGTTTGGGGGTGTGTAACGGCAGTCAGTGGTGTGTAATGGCGGTTTGGGGGTGTGTAACGGCGGTTTGGGGGTGTGTAATGGCGTTTTGGGGGTGTGTTACGCAGTTGGTGGTGTGTAATGGCGGTTTGGGGGGGGTGTAACGGCAGTTTGGGGGGTGTGTAACGGCGGTTTGGGGGTGTGTAACGGCAGTCAGTGGTGTGTAACGGCGGTTTGGGAGTGTGTAACGGCAGTCAGTGGTGTGTAACGGCGGTTTGGGAGTGTGTAACGGCAGTCAGTGGTGTGTAACGGCGGTTTGGGAGTGTGTAACGGCAGTCGGTGGTGTGTAATGGTGGTTTGCTCAAATTTCGCCTTCCTCATGGTTCCGTACTGTATTTTTGACTTTGACCCTACCCTCAGTCAAAGAACTGGAAACTTCCTGTTGGTGATATTTGAAGAAGAAAACTGCTGATCCTTTTGGAATCTGATGGAAACCTGTAAGCCGATTCCTAGAATTTGGACTGTTTTTAGAGTTTAAAAATGTATGAGTCTGAAAATGTAATTATTACGTAGAAACACGCAGAGCAGGAAGTGATGTGAGTTGAGGATGTGGACTGAAGTAAAACCTGCTGGTGTGTGTGTGTGTGTGTGTGTGTACACTATGTGTGTGGTGTAGGTGGGAATTGATCAGTCAGTCATTCTCCACCACTGTATATATGTTTCTGTGTGTAATCACAGAGTCTGAAGCATCAAATCCATCACAGAATTCTCTGAAGTGTGAAGTTTCCTCTCCCAGCCTGCGCTAGTCACCTCAGTAAACCGGCTAGTCATGAGCTAGCAACATAACCACTAAGCTAAACACTCATTTCCTTACCAAACACAGAGGAGGTCATGTGACCGAACAGTTCATATTCTTTTCATTTGTTTAAATGAACAGTTAGCATGAAATCTGGCTTGGGAATCTAGCTTGAATGCTAAGCAAGCAGTGTTTTTGCTAGCTAAAGAACAGTTCTGATAGTGTGAGAAGGTTAGCCAGATAATTGCTCTATAAATGTGAACTAGCTTGTTAGCTTAGACTGCCGAGTCATTCTTGATTAGCTAATACATCATTATTATTATTATTATTATTATTATTATTATTATTATTATTATTACACTTAATGAATGGAAAAGAAGCTGCATGTGTAACAGCGCTAGCTGATGACTAGCTAGTATTTCTGACTAGCCTGTTAATTTTAATAGGTTTTTTTCACATCATATGATTGTTTATGGCACACTAGAGACTCATATTTAGCACTTATTTCGATTTTTAAGCAAATTATTCCGTTTATTCTCTTCATTCAGACTGGTGTTTGGTGTCTTCATGACTCTGTTAGAATAAATAAAAATAATTAAAAAATAATTTAAAAAAAATGTGTATAAAATGTGTTTTGGGTCAGCCAACCCACAGAGCACGAAAAATAAAAAAATATTTTAAAAAAATAAATAAAACTTAAAAAATAAAATACACACACACACATGCAGGTTTTAAAGCAGTTCAAATGTTTCTGAGGCTTCTGTCAGGACTCTTTGACGTGGTTTTTTTGTCTTCAGCATGTTTTTATTCAAAAGTAAGCTATAAAATAAGTCCAGTAATAAAAGTACATGAAGGGTTTCCAGTTTGTTAGACTCCCAGTCTGTTAGATTCCCAGTCTGTAAAATTCGTAGGTCTGCAAGATTCCCAGTTCGGTGAGATTCCGGCAGTGCGTCTTGGTGCTCAGCTGCTCCTTTCTTCTTGGTTTCCAGTCTGTAAAATTCCCAGTTCGGTGAGATTCCCAGTTCAGTGAGATTCCGGCGGTGCGTCTCGGTGCTCAGCTGCTCGTCTGTTCGTCTCTTTCGTGTCTCTTTGCCAGTGTCTGTGGCAGCATGCTGTATATAACGACTCACCTGCCTACAGTATATCAGTAGCATTTACACAATAAACACACTAGCTGTATTATTTTGGTCCGAGATAAAGACCCTGACGTCTGCTCTACCTTCCTCCTCCTCCTCTTCCTCTTCCTCCTCCTCCTCCTCCTCCCTCTCACACACTCATCCCTCCTCCTCCTCCTCCTCTTCATGCTGTATATATAAACCAGTCCCGGCACACAGGTGTAACCTCTTTGTACCCTTACTGGATAAAGCGTAGTGTACTTAGTGCTGAAAAAGTGTTGGACTCGTGTCTCTGATGTCTGTGGACACTTAACACTTTGTTGGACGTGAAATAAATGTGCAACACTCCGTCACTCGTCTGTGTCTCCTTCATTCTCCCCTCCTTTCTGAGTGAGAAATAATCACTCTGTGATCTGTGCTTCCTTCATTCTCTATGCACACTCATCTCATCAGCCAATCAGGTGGCAGCAGCGCAATCCATACCATCATGCAGAACAAGAGCATCAGTTAATATTCACATCAGAATGAAGAGAAAGTCTGATCTCAGGGACTTTAAGCGTGGCATGGTTATTGGTATTTCAGAAGATTTTCACAACATAAAAACCCTGAGGGAGACACAGATCTGTGGAGATGCCATGCTGAAGAGAGAGATCAGAGGATATGATCAGGAAGGATACAGTAACTCAGGTAATCAGTCTTTACATCCGTGGTGAGCAGAAAAGCATCTCAGTAAGCACAAGACATCAAACCTTAAAGAAAACCATCAGAAGATCACATCATGTCCCTCTCATGAGCACAGACTCACCCACACTGATCTACTTCCAATGTTCAGCTGGACACTTTGGGTGAGTTTCTGCTCATGTGTGTATGTGTGTGTGTGTGTACCGTGAGTAGTGTACGTGAGGTGTGTACCGTGGTGAGTGGGACACGAACAGCTTGAGGAAGGTGAGGTTTCCGCTCGCAGCAGCGTAGTGGACAGGAAGAGCCCCACTGTCTCAGATTCTTGTTCTTGGCTGTCAGGATGGGAACCCGATGTGATCTTCTGCTGTTGTAGTGGTAGCTCAAGTGGTTAAGGCTCTGGATTGTTGATCAGAATATCGGAGTTCAAGCCCCAACACTGTGGAGCTGCCACTGTTGGGCCCCTGAGCAATGCCCTCAACCCCCCTCCTTCTCCAGGGGTGCAGGATTAAAGCTGACCCTGTGCTCTGGGATATGAGAACAAAGAATTTCACTATAATTCAATAGAGTCCCTTTTCTTCTAAAGGTCCAACATTTTGTGCTTCCTAAGATGATTTTCTGCTCTCCACAGATGTAAAGAGTGATTATTTGAGTTCCTGTATCCTTCCTGTTCAGCCCAGAGCAGTCTGATCATATAATCCTCTGATCTCTCTCATCACCAAGGCATCTCCACCCACAGATCTGTCTCACTCTGTGTAAAGTCTAGAGACTGCTGTGTGTAAAAATCTTCTAAATAAACCAATTACCATGCCACAGAAATCACAGAGATCAGACTTTCTCTTCATTCTGATGTTTAATGTGAAGCTTTGTGTCTGTTTCTGCATGATTTAATGCACTGTGCTGCTGCCACATGACTGGCTGTGTGGAGTGTGAAGACATAAAGGAGTGTTGGGTGTTCCTAATAAAGTGGACAGTGAGTGTAGATCTATGCTCTGGAAGAACAACAATTAGAAAAAAATGAACAAAATATGAAAGGGTAAAACTTAAATGGGACGTGTGAACAAGAAGATTTCATGTAATTCTATTTTAATTCTTATTATAAAGTTAATCACAGATAAAATGTGGGTTTGTGTTTAAATACTAATTAATAATAAATTAAAATAAACTAAATAATAATTTTCTCTCAAAGACTCACATGATAAAGTTATAGAATGAATCCGAACCTTTGACAGATATATTAACAGATGATTGGTGTTAGAGTGCACAATATGACAGGAAGCTCCTGAGGAATCCGGTTCCAGCCGGAATTTCTGTCCATCAGGATTTTCTCCATCATGGGCTGCCTGAGGTCATCACCGTGCTTCTCCTCTTTCTGTCCAGCCCACAAGCTGTTCCTCCCTCCAGCCCTTCAGAGGCTCAGGTATCATTAATTGTGAAAGAGAGAGATGGATGGAGGGATGAAGGAGGGAGGGGGAGGGTAGTGGTGTGTGTGGTGTAATAGTGAGTACACAGAGCTGGACGTTCACTGTCCTGCATGAGCTCCAGGATCGACTTGAGATGCTGCATAAAGCGATCCAGGCGGCACGTGAGGGAGATCTGGAGGCTCTCAGGGCCCTGCAGGTGTCCGGGGGCCTCACGCCGGGCGTCGCGGATGAGCAGGGGGCCACGCCGGTTCATCACGCTGCACGCGGCGGCCGGATGGAGTGTCTGCGCTTCCTGGTGAACGAGGCTAACTTCAAAGGAAACGCATGCGCCAGGAACGGAGCCACGGCCGCACACGACGCCGCCGCCACAGGACACGTGCAGGAGCTGCAGTGGCTGCTGGGATATGGCGACTGCGGGCTGGAGGTGAGGAAGGAATGAGGATGAAGAAATGTAACAATAATAAATAAAAATATAACAAACACATTGATTTTTTATTAGTTATTCAGTTCAACTTTAGCGCTTTTAACTACAGAGCAGATATATATATAAAAATATAGTTTAAAATTTATATTTATTCTATTTATATTTAGTTATGGCAAATAAAAGCACAGCAACAGCTTCGTTTGTTTAGAAACTCAGAGAGAGAGAGAGAGACAGACAGAGAGAGAGAGACAGTGAGAGAGAGACAGACAGAGAGACAGTGAGAGAGAGACAGACAGAGAGAGAGACAGTGAGAGAGACAGACAGAGAGAGAGAGACAGTGAGAGAGAGAGAGAGAGAGAGACGGAGACAGAGAGAGAGACACAGAGGGGGAGAGACAGAGACAGAGAAGTTTTTATTCATTGTATTTTCTTTTAGTCTATCTATCATGATTAGATGATGTCCCCAAAAGAATTGGAATATCTGATAGTTTTGTCATGAGGACATCTGGGCAGGTCCCCATAAGAATACATACTACAAACAAACAAACAAACAAACAAACAAACAAACAAACAAACAAAAACTGCAGCTTTTAATTTGAAAAACAAAAGATTTCCTTCAGGTTCCTGATGTTAGATAGTAAGTGTGTGTGTGTGTTTGTGTGTGTGTGTGGGGGGGGGGTTGTGTGTGTGTGTGTGGGTGTGTGTGTGGGTTTGTGTGTGTGTGTGTTTGTGTGTGTGGGTTTGTGTGTGTGTGGGTTTGTGTGTGTGTGTTTGTGTGTGTGTGTGTGTGTGGGTTTGTGTGTGTGTTTGTGTGTGTGGGTGTGTGTTTGTGTGTGTGTGTGGGTTTGTGTGTGTGTGTGTGTGGGTTTGTGTGTGTGTGTGTTTGTGTGTGTGTGTGTGGGTGTGTGTGGGTTTGTGTGTGTGTGTGTGTGTGTGGGTTTGTGAGTGTGGGTGTGTGTGGGTTTGTGTGTGTGTGTGTGTGTGTGGGTTTGTGTGTGTGTGTGTGGGTGTGTGTGGGTTTGTGTGTGGGTGTGTGTGTGTTTGTGTGTGTGTGTGTGTGTGTGTGTGTGTGGGTGTGGGTGTGTGGGTGTGGGTGTGGGTGTGTGTGGGTTTGTGTGTGTGTGGGTGTGTGTGGGTTTGTGTGTGTGTGGGTTTGTGTGTGGGTGTGGGTGTGTGTGTGTGTGTGTGTGTGGGTTTGTGTGTGTGTGTGTGTGTGTGTGTGTGTGTGTGTGTGTGTGGGTGTGTGTGTGTGTGTGTGTGGGTTTGTGTGTGTGTGTGTGTGTGTGTGTGTGTGGGTGTGTGTGTGTGTGTGGGTGTGTGTGGGTTTGTGTGTGTGTGTGTGTGTAGGATCAGGATGGTGAAGGAGCCACAGCTGTGCATTTAGCAGCTCGTTTCGGTCGAGCTGAAGCTCTGCAGTGGCTCCTGACTGCAGGGGGCAGCACTGAGCTCCAGACCCACTGTGGGGCTCTTCCTGTCCACTACGCTGCTGCGAGCGGAAACCTCACCTGCCTCAAGCTGCTTGTGTCCCACTCACCACGGTACACACACACACACACACACACACAGACAGACATAGATGTGGTTACAGCATCCCAAAACAATCGCATATACACCTACCATTCATTCAGCTGTGACTCAGGTTTCATATAGAGACACTGTGTGGTGTGTGTGTGTGTGTGCTGTTCTACACAAAGGGCTGCAGCAGGTGTGGATGGCACTGTGAAGCTGCTCATTAGTGATGGAATGGAGGCGGAGGTTAGGGGGGTGGAGGAGAAACATATGCTGAACGGATGCTCATGGATCAGTGGTCAATAATTCATCAGGAGCTCTTTATCTACCATATGTTCCTCTTCCTCCTCCTCTTTACGCACACAAATGTTCTCATTAACCCATGAAACTCCCCGGGCCGTCAGTAGATCCTCGCTGAATGACGAGGGTTCAGACTTTAGAGCGGTTTCTACACCACAGTGCTGTGTCCTGATTGGTCAGAAGGTGTTGATTAGCTAACCGCGGCTCTGACATTAGCGCAGGTTAAAATCAATGCGCTGGTGTAAATACGTCATTGTTTCCTGAATTTTTATGGAAGGAGTCTGCAGTGTCAGAGATGAAGCTGCTGTAACTCCGACGTCTTCAGGACAGACGAGTTTATGCTCCTTTGCGGTTACGCTCCTTCACGTGACATGCTGAATATGCGTTTCTTTAAATGGAAAGAAAAAAGAGAGGATGGAAATTGAAAGAAAGAGTGTTTATAGCTGCTATAATATGAGTGAGAACAGGAACTGACTCATTTCACAAGTACAGTGGAACCTCAGCATAGGAATTGAATTTGTTCTGGAGGGGAGTTCTTAAGGTGAAATGTGTATTGTGAAATGAATTTGTTCCATCAGAAATAATGCAGATAATCTGTTCCAGCTCCCAAAAATATGACCAATATTCCTGATATGAAGCGTATGTAAACTGTATGGCTGCTTACAAAGAACTGACCCAAGCCAAGCATTCCATGTCAAGGCTCCTCACAGGAAGTCATGCCACAAAGCTTGGGCTAAAAATAGAACAGACCGCCCACACCACCGATCTGTCAACAAAAAAACACCCGAAAAATCACCTAGCTTTTGAACGCATGCTGAAGGAGACGTTGGTCTCGTGGGTTAATTCTTTCACACAGCTTTCACTGACTGAAAAACATTCGTAAACTGGCTTTGGTTGGATTTCCACTGATGTTTTGACCGGCTCCTGGACGTACACGCTACTTACTTCGTAGTTTATTACTTTTTTTTACGATTTTATTTATATATGTTTTTAAAGTAAAGACAGTGATTGTGACAGTCAGGATTGATAATAACACCTCTTCCTGCAGGTGTGTGGACCATCAGATGCACACCGGAGCCACGCCCCTTTACCTAGCCTGTCAGGAGGGGCATCTACATGTGGTGGAGTTTCTGGTGAAAGACTGTGGCGTAAACGTCCATCTGCAGGCGCGAGATGGGATGAGCGTCCTGCACGCCGCCGCACACATGGGCCACCATGCGCTGGTCGTCTGGCTGGTGAGTCGGAAAAATGAGAAAAACTCAAACCTGTGATGTGCTTTAGGTTTTGTGGAGTCTGTTTTTAATTCTCGTAAACGCCTCTGTCCTGAAGATTATGGAAAACTTCAAGTTCCAGTTCACCTCTGACACCTCTGATTTGTAATGTTCAGGAGACTCCGCCCGGAGCGGAGCTTGAACCCGGTTCTGTGGTAGTTGCGATCTCCCATGTGCAGGATAAATTAAAAGCGCTGCTTTATTAACAAAA
>NC_080726.1:2003204-2018204 GCF_019097595.1 Hemibagrus wyckioides
GAACCTCTGTAATTTCTACTGTATGGTCTGCATTCATGAAATTCATCCTGAGTGGTAATATTTGGCTAGATCTTCAGGGCCACATCACCTACCAAACTGACTCTGCTCTCACCTATCCTTGGGTTCCTAGTAGAAATTTGACCAATTCACTAAAACTTGTCTTTTCATTCTGGTGCTTCAATGTCCTACAGCCAGAAGAACACAACACAACCCTGCTGAGACATTGGCTTTCCTTAATCATCATCACCACCTTAATGTTATCCTGGGTCCAGAAGATATTCTCCAGCTTTCTCTTCTTCTCTGCTTTTCACTTCAACTCAGATGTTCAACCCTTAAGAGTTAGCCTTGATGATCTCATGCAGGTTCTCCACAGGCATGTCCACTTCTGAGTGTTAAGGGTTCCTCGGGTTCCAGTCTATAATGTTTCTGGATCTCAAAGATGAGTTCAGCATTCAATCGTCTTGGTCCAGGGGTTTGTAGCTTGATGTTTTTTCAAAACTTAGCCTTTCTCAGTGGACAAAATGATCGTACCATCCATACATGAGGACCATATAGAGAATATTTGAGCTTGTAAACTCACGAAAATGTCATCTGTGCATACAAGGAGGCTTTAAAGAGTGACAACGGTTTGAAGTTTTAATCATTTCCAGGTAAATTGATTTGTTTTATTTAACATGTTGAGGAAAATCTCGTTCTATTCGGAAATCATAACTACAGGATATCTGGGCATGACTGTTCATATGTTAAAGTGCTGGTCCATAGCACACTGCCCACGCATTCAATTACACTGGAAGTGTAGGTGGTTGTAGGTTAGGTTTTCACCCCCCGTATGTTCGGGGCTGTGTTGTGTACATACATGACGTAAATCCTATACATGGTCATCAGACCCCTCGTGATTTTGAGAAACGACGGGACACTCAACCCCGCACATTTAATTATTCAATAACGCCTCGCTAAGAAGACCTCCTCATAACACAGCAGAGATGCTTAGACATTCAGACACTAATGTGATAATCGGGACGTTACTGATCTGAGCTCTGCTCCTTCACTGGAGCTCCTGCATCTCTCGACTGTAAGTTATAGCATATTTCTATTTACATCTCAGCTAGGTTCGCTATCAGTTTATGTCAATTAATTAACTAAGTGTAAACTCTGCATTGCTCCATTTCCTGTGTTAAGTTTTAGCATTAGTTCTGCTATCTTTCTGCAGGTTATTAGGTCACAATTACTGTAGATGAGGATAATCTCATAAACAATGGTAAATAAGTTAAATTCTGGAAACGGAAAAAGCCTGAAAACATCCTTGTTCAAACCACATCATTATGACGTTTGTATTTGAGATTTCAATTCTCAGGAAAGAACTCATTTCTTTTGCTAGTCAAGTAGTATAATTAGCTTAGCTTACTAACTAAGCTTTAATGTAGCATCTGGTGCTAATTCAGTGGCATTTCTGTGCATGGATTCTATATGATTTTAAACAAAGTCTACTTTGGGAGCATTTGTGAAAGTTATTGCATAAAAGTTATTGCATTATAGTAATAGCTTTTACTGTTATATATTTATTAATTTGTACTGACAAGTAGCACAATCGGTTTCTGTTATTGTTTACTAAATGGAGTTTTATATAATATAATGGAGAAATATAAGAAATTCTATGAAAGTAATACTCTTTAATATTGCTTTAAGAGTAAGTGATAGTACTGGTTTTGCACTCTATCTTAGGATAGTGTGATTTATTAAAATTTGTTCTTTGATTATTTGCCTTGTAACTCAAACAGCATGAGGTTTAAGATACTGTAGTGGAGCATTAAGACCCTTTAATCACTGCAAGCACAAGTCTGATGTAACCCGACTCATCCTATTCAGGGGCAACCTGAGCCTCGTATCCTGCTCCATGGGCTGCCTTCGTTTAGTGCACTACATCTTTATCCGAAATGAAACAGCTTCACAGTCAAAGATTTTGTTTTTGTTTTATCTCTACTGTATTTGACCTCAGGACGTTTGCAATGACTTTTTGCCTTCATGAGGAGTGAGAGGTCCAGTGAATCAGTGTTCACAGTGGACTGATTTGTGTGATACCATTTCAGTCGATTTCTGGACCATGGTCAGAGTCTGAATTCAAGTTCCAGACACTGAGAAACACCAGAACGCTTGAATTTGTTCATGTTTTTTGTATCGAACCTGTTAGAAACGCACAGTATATATAGTCTACAGCATTTGAATACACGGTCGAGTACAGAATTATATCCAGTAAAGGAATTTATCCTGATTTATTTTTTGATCTGCTTTGCAATGTCATATTCTATAGT
The DNA here is from genome assembly GCF_019097595.1 of Hemibagrus wyckioides. Taxonomy (NCBI): domain Eukaryota; kingdom Metazoa; phylum Chordata; class Actinopteri; order Siluriformes; family Bagridae; genus Hemibagrus; species Hemibagrus wyckioides. The sequence continues at coordinate 2,005,514 of NC_080726.1, forward strand.
TTTATGAATCAGAAGAGTGTCTTCTTTCCCCGGAGATCATTCTGATAGAAGAGGAAAGGACTCCATTTGGGACAGAAGGTCAGCATCTAAACGTTACTGAGCAGTCCAGAGAGCAAAGTCGCAACACTGCTATGGAGAACAGCAAGGTAATAAACACAAGACCCATATTACAGATCCTTTAAAAGGGAAAGAAGAGCATTTATAAGTTGGCATTTAAAACTATCCTGATGTAAATAATAAACACTTTACATGTGCAAGAGCTGTAGCATAACTTTAACAAAGCAGTATTAACACTCACTCAGCAGAAAGTCTCTTAATTCCTGCCTTGTTCCTAGCAGCCGATGAAGGAGGTTCCTCCTCAGCCTCGTCCTGCTTCAAGCCCCGATTCTTCATCCTCACAACTCACAAGCAATGGAATCAGCTCCATTCACCATGTCCAAGTTGCTTCAGCAGGTCAGTGAGCTCATCTTATTCAATTTGAACTTCTTATAATTTACTGTAACATACTATAAAACAGCATCGTTAGTCAGGATACACTACTATATATGACCAACGGTCATATACCTGACCATGGTGTGGAAGTTGGAAGCACACATTTGTATAGAATGTATCTGTAGCATTACAGTTTCCCTTCACTGGAACTAAGAGGCTCAAACCCTGCATGACAATGCCCCTGTGCACAAAGCAGCTCCATGAAGACATGGTGTGGAGGTGAAGGTTGGAATAAAAGTGGAAGATCTCGAGTGTCCTGCACAGAGCTCTGACTCTGACTCAACTCCATTGAACACCTTTAGGATGAACTGAAACTGGAGTCTCCTCAACATCCCAACATCAGAGTCTGATCTTACTAACGCTCTTGTAACTGAATGGTCACTAATCCCCACAACCACAATCAAACATCTAGTGTAAAACCTTCCAAATATTGGAGCTTGTTCCAGGGTTTTGCTTAGGTGTCCACATACTTATGGCCACATAGTTTCATTTTTCATCAGTTTTTAATTTTCTGACTGTAAAATGGATTCTGTTTTCTTATGCTATTGTGATGTTTGTTCTTGCAGTCGTGGCCACTATGAGACAGTGCTCAGAGGAAAGCAAGACACCGGTGCATCGGACAAAGTCCATAAGATCCTGGAGACATGCGGGAATAACAGCAGTCTTTACTGGACATTTGGTAAATAGTGCAGATTTCATATAAGCCAACCAACAAACGCATTCGAAGTAGCTACGAGGTAAATGTAGCTAAGGAGTAAAGGAAGTCTATCTCATGCATGATCATTCCTGTCAGTTCAAATTTGTGTCACATCCTGACATGCTGATGGGTTTAGTTCACACTCGGAATTCCTGTTAACTATAAACTTCAAAAGATCACAACCAGAAGGATTAGTTTCTTAAACCACTTTGAAATTAAGTGGGTTAATTGGTGGCCATACACTCTGCATTTTACAGTACGTCCACAAGCAAATATGTCCTTTAAGATCAGTATGTGATCCAAACAGATTAAAGGATTATGCAAAATAATTTTTATTCTGGTCTTTTGTAGAAAGGTGAAAATGGAATGGTTGCTCTCCCAGCAGACGAGGTGAATCTCTCTGATATAGACTCATTGGTTCCAACACACGATGAACACGGGAGGCCTATTGCAGAGTGGAAGAGGCAAGTGATGGTGCGTAAACTTCAAGCAAGACTTCAAGATGACGAAGACCAATGGAGAAAGGTAAGCATCATCTCCACATGCGTTAATTACTCACAATCTCTTATAGATAGTGATTTGTTATTCTTTTATTCCTACCAGGATGACAAAGCTATAGATGGCTGGAGATACTCCAAGGTTCACAATGCTATTCTGGGCCCTTTTGGTGAGTTGCTAACAGAAGATGACTTGGTGTACTTGGAGGGACAGATTGAAACCGTTTCCCTGCAGAAAAAGTGTCAGGCCTATGAGCTGGAATTAACACGTCTGGCCGAGCAACTCCAAACCCTCCTACCTGCTCCCATTGTTAACATCACCATCAATACTCAGTTTCAGCAGAAGCCTGAGGTGAAGGACACTCTTGCACTCCCCATCTGGTGCAACCGTATATCCGGGATCGTGAAGAGCATGTCCCTGCTTCTGAACAACCTGTCAGACAAAAGTGACAAAAGTGTAGACTATGGTATCTCCAAAATGCCCAACAAAGAACTGGCCTCAGTGTTCTCAACCCAGCCGGAAAGGTATAAGGCCAAGCGAGAGAAGGTGGAAATGGAGATCCAGTTGTCAGGAGTTTCTGTAAGGAATTTAAGATCCACCTTTGAAGGTCAGATTGGAAATATCTATCCATTTTCAGGGATGTTAAACAACATGTCTAATTCCAATCCCAAACAGCAGAATGTATCCAATCCCTCACAAACAGATGTCCTAAATCAAGACCTCAATCTTGTTAATGACTGCAACCTAAATTGCAAACATACCTCCGGCGAGGAACCAGCTAAGGTTGTGGAGACCACCAGCTTGCGCAAAGAGAGAATTGTTGTCTTGTTCTTGGGCCACTGGAAAAAGTCTGCCTATGCAATCTCAATGAGAGCTAAAATGAAACAAGAACTAGACACACAGAGGTCGTCTGAGAATAACATCAAAGGTCACAGTGTGCCGACTCCAGTCCCTCAGTCGACTGGTGGCTCCCTGTATCATCTCTACAGACAAAGGACAGCTATAGACAAAATGATTCGCAACTGGAGGGCCATCAACTCAGGGGTTCCATCACGCCAGATCCGGAGCCTCCAGAGAAAGACGATCACTTATTCCCCTGAGCACTTCCTCCCTCGAATAGATGGTGCACCCATGCCTTATGAAAGTTTGACCCTTGACTTGTTCATGCTGGGGTACTTCCACATCCTGGAGCAGGATCTGCTTGCTGATGAGCGCAAAATGAGACACTTACTCTGCTTTGAAGTTTTTGACCATGTTGGGGACTTCCCATGGGAGACGGTTAGAGAGTTCCATCGTGCTGTCCTGAGAGACATTCAGGATGGGAAGCGACAATGGAAAGATGGCTTTGAAGACATCAAAGCCCGCTTCTTTGGGACAAAAGCAAAGGTCCCAGCCAACAGGTATCTGAAAGACTCTGAAGTTAGGACAGTTCCTAGGGTCACGGTTGAGGATGTGCTAGATGAAAGAAGCCACAGGGCAGATGGGAGCACAGACTTGTCATGTTTTTCTAATGATGAAATCTGTAAATACATTGACCGCAGCTTTGTTTTCTGGAAAGAGAAAGAAGCTGAGTTGTTTGACTTTGAACATTAGGGTTTGGTTTAGATGGTTAGATGGTTCTGTTCCTAGATCCTGGTATACTTTGAACTGCAGATGAGCTGTTGCTGTTTGTATTTAGATTTGTATTATGATTGGAATATTAACTTCTTACTATAAGAGCATGGGGCAGAGAACAAGATAGATACTTCCTTGGTTGGTTGACGCTACAGTTTTTAAAACATGAACCAAAATCCAGCTCCATCAATTCTTCCAATGTTCAAAAAATATTCAATAATGAATACCTCCAGAGACACTACACATAACTGACACATTTCCAGAAGAAATGGCAGGGATCTGGGTAGGTTTTAAGTCTTTAGTATCAGTGAATCATGCAAAAAGGAAACGAGCTAATGTTGTAAGATCAGCTTTGATTTCAGGTAGTTTTTAAGGAGTAAGGAGAGAAGAGGTTTTAATAAATATTCATTAACTTTGTAATCACACTGTGTCCTGTTTGTGTAGGAGCAGTGACAAACAATACCGTGCAGAGAGTAAGTGACACGGCTTCTGAGTGATGTTTCATTGAATAAGAATGTCTCATTTGAAGTACATTTGGTGTCAAATTATACGTCCACACATCCTGTCACTGCATCCTAACAAGCAGGAACTAAGATGTGAGAACAAAGCAATCACACAAATTTGATACACAAAGAAATAAAATGTAATATTTTATTTAAAATTAAATAAAATAATTTATTTAACAAGTAGAGATCTTGTTAGAAAAGGCTGTGAAATAAACATAACCAGATCCATCATACAGGAATGTCTTAATGTAATCATTTCATATCTTTAATAAATATACATTTGATTTGAAATATTAAAATTGTTGTCACAATTTCAGAGCCTTGATGTGGCGTTTATTATACATCAGAAGTGTACTGTATGCTCTTATCATAAACTGCAGCCCCATATTGTGGCCAGTTTAATAAAGCAGAATCTAACTGCCAGGTAAGTAATGACTGATTTGTTGCCTGCATATTGGGTATAAAGATATCATGGACAATGACATCATGGAAAATGATTGAATGATGAATTCACATTTCAGCATGTTTTATATTCAATGTTGCCAAAAGTTTTGGGACACCCCTCCAAATCATTGAGTTCAGGTGTTGTTTTTCAGGGGTTGGGCTCGGTCCCTTAGTTCCAGTGAAAGGAACTCTTAATGCTTCAGCTTCATACCAAGACATTTTGGACAATTTCATGCTTTGTGGGAACAGTTTGGGGATGACCCCTTCCTGTTCCAACATGACTGTACACCAGTGACCAAAGCAAGGTCCATAAAGACATAGATGAGTGAGTTTGGTGTGGAGGAACTTGACTGTCCTGCACAGAGTCCTGACCTCAACCCCATAGAACACCTTTGTGATGAATTAGAGTGGAGACTGAGAGCCAGACCTTCTCGTCCAACATCAGTGCCTGAAATCACAAATGTGCTTCTAGAAGAACGGTCAAAAATTCCCATAAACACACTCCTAAACCTTGTGGAAAGCCTTCCCAGAAGAGTTGAAGCTGTTATAGCTGCAAAGGGCAGGACAACTCCATATTACATTCATGCATGTAAGACAGATGTCCCAAAACTTTTGGACTATGTTAAATGTCATTATTCCAATGTGTTGTTGAATTCTCAAATAGTCAGAAGGTGTTTACATTATTAAATCTGATATGCTATCATTTCATAAGTACCGGCTCATTCACAGGTCAAATGCTAGAATGTGTGGGATCATTGATTTGGTGAAGTTTTCTGTGAGGAGATGTTTATTTAACATTTATGGAAAGAGTTTAGCCAGAGATAAAGCTGTAACTTTCAGGTTTCTAACATCTTCAGGACAAAGGAGTTTAAGCTATGTGGTTTATTTGTAGCATGACAAACTGTTTTAGGCCTTATTACCTTGAAAAAAGGGGGAATGGTTGGTTCCTCCTGAGTTTGCTGTTATAATCAGTTCCACTCTTCTGTGAAGGTTTTCCACTAGATGAGGAGCATAGTGTTCATTTAGCTACAAGAGCATTAGTGAGGAGGTCTGGGGTTCAGTCTGTGTTTCAGTTCAGCCCAAAGGTATTTAGTGGGGTTGACTTATTTACCACATGTCCAGTAAAGACAAAGATGCTGTTATTCCTGCATGTCTTATGGACTTTTCTTTTGTGAATTGTCTCATAGTGGCCACAACTGCAAGAACAAATATAACATAAGAAATGAGAATCCATTTTACATTCAGAAAATTAAAAATAGATGAAAAATGAAACTATATGGCCATACATATGTGGACACCTAAGTACAGAACAATCCATTCCAAAACCCTGGACCAAAACCATTAATTAGCTCCAATCCTTGGAAGGTTTTCCACTAGATCTTGGATTGTGGCTGTGGGGATTAGTGATCATTCAGCTAAGCTACAAGAGCATTAGGAAGATCAGACTCCGATGTTGGTATGTTGAGGAGACTCTGGTTTAAATTTTCCCAAGGTTTTACAATAGATGTTGAATTGTGGCTGTAGGGATTGGTGATCATTCAGCTACAAGAGCATCAGGAAGATCAGACTCCAGATCAGAAGATTAGAATCCCTGATGTTGGGATGTTTGAGGAGACTCCAGTTGCAGTTCATCCCAAAAGTGTTCAGTGGGGTTGAGTCAGAGTCAGGACTCTGTGAAGGTCACTCGAGATCTTTCACTATTCTTCCCACCTTCACCTCCAACATCATGTCTTCCTGGAGCTGCTCTGTGCACAGGGACATGATGGAGCAGGTTTCGAATCTCTTAGTTCCAGTGAAGTGGAGATACACACATAGAGACATTCTATACAACTGTGTGATTAAAACAATTTTTAGTGAAGAAGCACATATAATGGTCAGGTGATGGTCCACAAGTTTTTGGACACCGTGTATCTTGAATAGTTGCTTGTTTTATGCTGAAAATAAACAATACAGGTGAATTTTTTTGAGAAGATAAACAGGTTAAACGTGAAGGTGTTCATGTCATGGATTCAACACAAAACTAAAGGACACCATACAGAGCTGGATGAATGAATTCGGGGGAAGTGTTTGTAAAATCTGTATACATTTTAATAACGTTAAAGGAATTCGGGGAATGACAGGAATGCTGCTGGTCCATCGACCGAAACAACAACAGCAACAACAATGGCGGACTCGGGGAAGCGCAGGCGGGCGTGAGGCGGAAGTCGCGCATGCGCAGTGGGAGGCAGGACTGACATCGCAAAGCAGTGCTGCAACATCCAGCGAGTCGGGAAGCTGGGATTCATCCTCACCCAGTGTCCATCTGCGGGGTTTAACTGGGAACCAGACTGAAGAAAAAGCACAGGACTATACTGACCGCCGACATGTCTGTGGGGAACGACTTTGGAAACCCTTTACGGAAATTTAAACTTGTTTTTTTAGGCGAACAGAGTGGTGAGTCCCTGCGCTTCAACACACACACACAGACACACACACACACACACAGACACACACACACAGACACACACACACACACACACACTGGGATTAAATGTACATCACACTATGATACATGATGTCACGATGTTAATGTCAATATCTTTCTTTATTTATTTTTGATTAGTCATGTAATGTAAATCTATAGCAATGCACCAATAATAATAATAATAATAATAATAATAATAATAATAATAATAATACACACCTGACATTTATTTCAATCCTCTATATACACCACCTTTACCTTTCCTTTCATATTAGACATCATAAAATGAAGAATAAAGGTGGTGGTGTTGTTTTTGTGGATTCTGGTGCAGTGGTATTAGGAGAATAAGAATAAATCACACACACACACACACACACACACACACACACACTGCAAATGTACATTAACATATATAAACCCAGGGTTAAATCCAAGGTGGGATATGGTGTGCTGTGTAATAGATAAAAAGAAAAGAGAGAGAGAGAGAGAGAGAGAGAGAGAGAGCGAGAGAGAGAGACGGAGACACACCCAGACTGGTAGGGTGGCATTCAGCAACCTGGCAACCCTCACCTCACCCACAATACACCATTATAATATAATATAATATAATATGATATAATATAATATAATATAATATAATATGATGTTTATATATTTTTTAATTTTATACTAATCTGAATTTAAAGATTTAAAATTATTCACCTGAAAAAATATGTTTATCTGTTGATCTATATAATGCTATATAATTAATAGAAATATAATATTTATACTATAATATGTTACTATAGTACTTCAGTCTCTCTCTCTTTTTCTCACCATTAAGATAGATAGATAGATAGATAGATAGATAGATAGATAGATAGATAGATAGATATCTCCTCCCTGTATGTGTGGGGTTTGCATGCTCTCCCCATGAATCAGGGGTTTCCTCCTGGTTCTTCAGTTGATTGTAAATTATCTGTAGTATGTGAATGTGTGTGTGTGTGTGTGTGTGTGTGTGTGATTATACCCTGTAATGTGTTGCCATTGCATCCAGGATGACCTCCACCTTGTTCCCTGAGGCTAAACTCCCCAGACTCGTGCAATGATAAGCTACAGAAAATTAAAATATTTCTATGGAGTTAAACACAGAGTCATGATTTCTACATTTGCAATTTGAGCTTTTTTTTTCAATTCTATGCAGATTAGCTATGACACATTAAAGAAATAAGTCTAAATAGTCACTTTATGCTCTAATGAATCCTCAGAGCAATCTACAACAGCTTTAGTTCCTACCTGCACTTTGGAAAACGTAGGTTTCTGGAAATGTTGTCATAAACAACAACCTTAAATGTATATAAAGACATTATGAAGAAAGCTTGGAAGGAAGTAGCAGAGAGTGTAGGTGCCTCGCTTTGCTAATACGGTCTGCTAGCAGCGCTAGTATGAACCCTAGCATGACTAGCATGCAATTCAAATATAAACGATCTGAATTTGGATTGTTCTGCTGATTAAATAATGTGTTTATGGCTTGGATAAACATCGAGATCCAAGGAGGTCCTTGAAGTCCTGAAGTTCTGACCCTTCAGTTTGCTCAGATAATCTAACATTTATTTTATGTACATTATCATGATGTCATTTGATGCATTTTGCATTCGGATTACAAGTGTGCATAAAGATCTCCGCCCCTTTTTTGACTCCACCCCCCCGTTTCTAGTGATATTGTTGTTTCCTCCATTGAAGTGTATCAAAGACGGTGTTGGAGTGTGTGTCGTGTGTCGCGTGTCTTTGTTTTCCTGCAGCTGGTTTGAGGAACAGGACTGACCTGTATGACATGAAAACGCCCTGCCGTGTGTCAGAGAGACAGTCAGGAACGTCGGAATGTCAAACCGATCCTAAACAAATTCCTAAAATGATCTACCCGTGTTTTTTCAGGCTCTCTCACAGCAGCGTGACTTTTCATCTCATTATGAACAGATGATATTACGGGTTAAGTGACTAATCCCCTCTATGGCAGTGGAGGATATTATATCAGTAGTGTTTTTAGGTTTGTAGAAGGTCTTTTATCAGGAGATGATTGTCCTCATGGAAGGAGGAACAGATGCTTCCACATCTGCAGTGAAAAGAGAAGAGACTAGATGAGATGAGAGGAGAGGAGGGAGGAGAGGAGAGGAGAGGAGAAGAAAAAAGAGGAGAAAAGAGAAGAGAAAAGAGGGGTAGAAAGGAGAAGACAAGAGAAGATGAGAAGAGGAGAGAAGATTAGATAAGAGAAGAGAGAAGAAAAGAGGAGAAGAGAAAAGAAAATAGAAGAGAAGAGAAGAAAAAAAGGAGAAAAGAGGAGTAGAAAAGAAAAGAGGAGTAGAAAGGAGAAGACAAGAAGATGAGAGGAGAAGAGAAAAAGAGAAGAGAAGATTAGATAAGAGAAAAGGAGAGAAGAGAACAGAAGAGAAGAGAGGAGAAAAGAAGAGAAAAGAAGAGACAAGAAGAGAAAAGAGGAGAAGAGGAGAGAGGGAAGAGAAGAGAGGAGAAGAGAAAAATGGAGTTGATTATAACAGCAAACACAGAGGGAATAAATCTGGACTGAGATGTTCAACAAGAGCATATGGATGTGATGATCAGGGGTGCACAAACTTTTGCTTTTTTTTTAGATACGACACATTCCCTGTGAAATGGAGAGAAAAACCTGAGTGTAGGTCGGAGAAGAAGCTCAGAAGAGTTCATCAACACGGAAAACTCCAAATTCCTCTTTAACATGGAATAAACCACTGCTAAGCCAAGACACACCCCTGGTGGGCGGGGCATACACGTTCTGGGGAGCATTTAATTGGATAAACACTAGGCTAGTGCAGGACGTGTTCTCGTGTAATTTTCCCTGAAAATGACAAACTATTATATTAAAACTGGAAAATCTGATATTTTTTTATTTGTTTCTAGATATAAACTGTATTTGTTTTAATTTCTGATAATTGTATAATTTTTTAATCCAGTCTTCTGTGTGTTTTGGGTTTCAGTTGGGAAAACCTCCCTGATCACACGCTTCATGTATGACAGCTTCGATAACACGTATCAGGTGCTGTATAAAATCCTCACACTCTCCAGATCTCTGAGCTCCTGCCCTCACTAACCTGATGCTTTTCTGTCTCTAGGCAACCATCGGGATCGACTTCCTGTCCAAAACCATGTACCTGGAGGACCGGACGGTAAGAGAGCGGAATCAGAGTGGGAGATGTGGGAGGTCTTGGGGATGTTGGAGATCTGGGAGATGTAGGAGATCTGGGAGATGTAGGAGATCTGGGGGATGTGGGAGATGTAGGAGATCTGGAAGATGTAGGAGATCTGGAAGATGTAGGAGATCTGGGGGATGTAGGAGATCTGGGAGATGTAGGAGATCTGGGAGATGTAGGAGATCTGGGAGATGTAGGAGATCTGGGAGATGTAGGAGATCTGGGAGATGTAGGAGATCTGGGGGATGTGGGAGATATAGGAGATCTGGAAGATGTAGGAGATCTGGGAGATGTAGGAGATCTGGGGGATGTGGGAGATATAGGAGATCTGGAAGATGTAGGAGATCTGGGAGATGTAGGAGATCTGGGAGATGTAGGAGATCTGGGGGATGTGGGAGATATAGGAGATCTGGAAGATGTAGGAGATCTGGGAGATGTAGGAGATCTGGGGGATGTAGGAGATGTGGGAGATGTAGGAGATCTGGGAGATGTAGGAGATCTGGGAGATGTAGGAGATGTGGGAGATCTGGGAGATGTAGGAGATATGGGGGATGTGGGAGATCTGGGAGATCTGGGAGATGTGGGAGATGTAGGAGATGTAGGAGATGTGGGAGATGTAGGAGATGTAGGAGATCTGGGGGATGTGGGAGATGTAGGAGATCTGGAAGATGTAGGAGATCTGGAAGATGTAGGAGATCTGGGGGATGTAGGAGATCTGGGGGATGTAGGAGATCTGGGAGATGTAGGAGATCTGGGGGATGTGGGAGATGTAGGAGATCTGGAAGATGTAGGAGATGTGGGAGATGTAGGAGATCTGGGAGATGTAGGAGATCTGGGAGATGTAGGAGATCTGGGAGATGTAGGAGATCTGGGGGATGTGGGAGATATAGGAGATCTGGAAGATGTAGGAGATCTGGGAGATGTAGGAGATCTGGGGGATGTGGGAGATATAGGAGATCTGGAAGATGTAGGAGATCTGGGAGATGTAGGAGATCTGGGAGATGTAGGAGATCTGGGGGATGTGGGAGATATAGGAGATCTGGAAGATGTAGGAGATCTGGGAGATGTAGGAGATCTGGGGGATGTGGGAGATATAGGAGATCTGGAAGATGTAGGAGATCTGGGAGATGTAGGAGATCTGGGGGATGTAGGAGATGTGGGAGATGTAGGAGATCTGGGAGATGTAGGAGATGTGGGAGATCTGGGAGATGTAGGAGATATGGGGGATGTGGGAGATCTGGGAGATCTGGGAGATGTGGGAGATGTAGGAGATGTAGGAGATGTGGGAGATGTAGGAGATGTGGGAGATCTGGGAGATGTGGGAGATGTGGGAGATCTGGGGGATGTGGGAGATGTGGGAGGTGTTGGGAGATGTGGGAGATGTTGGAGATGTAGGAGATCTGGGAGATGTGGGAGATGTTGGAGATGTAGGAGATCTGGGAGATGTAGGAGATGTGGGAGATCTGGGGGATGTGGGAGATGTAGGAGATGTGGGAGATCTGGGGGATGTGGGAGATGTAGGAGATGTGGGAGATCTGGGGGATGTGGGAGATGTAGATGTGGGAGATCTGGGGGATGTGGGAGATATAGATGTGGGAGATCTGGGGGATGTAGGAGATGTGGGAGATGTAGATGTGGGAGATCTGGGGGATGTGGGAGATGTAGGAAATGTGGGAGATGTAGGAGATCTGGGGGATGTGGGAGATGTAGGAGATGTGGGAGATCTGGGAGATGTGGGAGATCTGGGAGATGTAGGAGATGTGGGAGATCTGGGAGATGTAGGAGATGTAGGAGATCTGGGAGATGTAGGAGATGTGGGAGATCTGGGAGATGTGGGAGATGTAGGAGATCTGGGAGATGTGGGAGATGTAGGACATGTGGGAGATCTGGGGGATGTGGGAGATGTGGGAGATCTGGGAGATGTAGGAGATGTGGGAGATCTGGGGGATGTGGGAGATGTAGGAGATGTGGGAGATCTGGGAGATGTGGGAGATGTAGGAGATCTGGGGGATGTGGGAGATGTAGGAGATGTGGGAGATGTAGGAGATGTGGGAGATGTAGGAGATGTGGGAAATCTGGGAGATGTAGGAGATGTGGGAGATGTAGGAGATGTGGGAGATGTGGGAGATGTAGGAGATCTGGGAGATGTGGGAGATGTAGGAGATGTGGGAGATCTGGGGGATGTGGGAGATGTAGGAGATGTGGGAGATGTTGGAGATGTAGGAGATCTGGGAGATGTGGGAGATCTGGGAGATGTAGGAGATGTTGGAGATGTAGGAGATCTGAGAGATGTGGGAGATGTTGGAGATGTAGGAGATGTGGGAGATCTGGGGGATGTGGGAGATGTGGGAGATGTAGAGGTGGGAGATCTGGGGGATGTGGGAGATGTAGGAGATGTGGGAGATGTAGATGTGGGAGATCTGGGGGATGTGGGAGATGTGGGAGATGTAGATGTGGGAGATCTGGGGGATGTGGGAGATGTGGGAGATGTAGATGTGGGAGATCTGGGGGATGTAGGAGATGTGGGAGATCTGGAGGATGTGGGAGATGTAGGAGATGTAGGAGATGTGGGAGATGTAGATGTGGGAGATCTGGGGGATGTGGGAGATGTAGCAGATGTAGGAGATGTAGATGTGGGAGATCTGGGGGATGTAGGAGATGTGGGAGATGTGGGAGATGTAGATGTGGGAGATCTGGGGGATGTAGGAGATGTGGGAGATGTAGAGGTGGGAGATCTGGGGGATGTGGGAGATGTAGGAGATGTGGGAGATGT
>NC_080726.1:2025704-2055704 GCF_019097595.1 Hemibagrus wyckioides
CGATGTCGTATAGCCTCCAGGCCATAAGGGGGCCCTGTAACATTTTATTATAATAATATCTTTTTCCAGTTATTGTGAGTCAGGCATTCACAGGTTGACCCCTTGTGCCCTGCAACTTCAGAGCTATGACCGGAGATATGATTACACGTCAGAACAAGGCTAGCTAAGGTAGCTAGATAACTATCTAGCAAAATTCCGCATAATTACGTGTTTTTTAAACCTATTCAGATAATAAGGTTGCCCTGATTAGTGACTTTGGCTAAATCTGTCATTTGTTTGTTTAGTAAAAACTTTCACAAGCATTTTTGTGTTTGGCTAAATTAGCCACCTAGCAATTACCTCCTGTACCTTTATAAAGCTAGCTATGTTAGCATCATGGATTGTGAAGATGAAAGCTGCTAGAACTGACCGAGCGAAATGAACTTAAACACTGATTGTGTTTTGTTTTATGATTTAGCCGTGAGAAGAGGTAGAGTTTTAGCTAAACAGTGCAGTCAAATTTAAAAAAGGAAAGATTTTGGGAAAATGGTGGTTGAATATTTGCTAATTTGGTACAGTGTTGTCTGTTTAGTTGATTTAGCTAGCAATAATGTCCTGTGGTAAGTGGAGCTAGTGAGCTAGTTATGCGCTGTGGATTTGAGTATTTAAGCTAAAGGCTAGTACACACACTGCAGTGTGTCTTTGATCCAACTTGAATATCAAGGGTGACTTGATTTTACTGACTCACAAAATCTCAAGACCCAAAATTTATAGTAACAGAACACGAGGTGAGTTTCAGTGCATTTATTTTAGCGAAACATTGTGTTGTGTCTAATTCTGGAAAAGTTTGGCAGGAAAAAGGAATACATACCAGTTAAATATATCAACAATGAAAGGAACTTGAGTTAGCATTTTATTTAAACTCTTGTCAGGAGATTAAGATAACTAGCTTTAGTTGGACAGTCATTCAACCAGTTAGCTAAAAGTTTCTGAGGTAATTTTAGCTAGCTAAATCATTGAAATAGATAGGAATTGTGAAAAATAATGATTTTCCGAGGTTTGTTTTAGTGAGAAATTCCTCTGAGACAAATGCAGGCAAAACATAGCTAACTGCACCCTACAGCAACATTTACCTCAGGTTAGCATGTTAGGTGTGTCTGGGAAAGATTTTAAGCTTTTTAATGGATGTTTGTTTGTTTCTCTTGTTGTGTTTGCACCCTGACACACGGTGAATGATATTCTTTTATGCTGCACTTTTTTTCAGTGTCATAGACTTAAGAAACGTGTAAAGATTAGCGTTAGCGCTGTGGCGTATCACCAAAATGACGAGTGTCAGATGAATGTTACGGTTTTTAGGCTCATGGAGAATGTGGAGAAACGCCGTGGCTCAAGCCCACGCTGTGATATTCAGGTTGTTGCACCGATTCTGTTCAAGGAATGTGAAACGTTTACTTACCACGGTAGTAATAGCATCTTTAATATTTTATAATAATGTTGTCTTACGTTTACCTGAATGCACTGACACCACTGTGTGTGTATATATACATATAAATATATATAAACATTTATTATCTAATTTTATCCCAGGTTTGTTTAGCCAGTCTACGAATAGATAAGATATTAGCGTTTTAAAAATGGCCGCCATCGCGATGGTCTTCAGGAATTGTTAGGAAATCTTGAATTATTGTATTTATCGACGCAGCAGATGATTAAGGAAAGCCGCTGAAGTGAATAGAATAGCGATCATGTATTGTTTCATTTCACCTTTTCATTTTGAAATATATTCATCCTGAATATATTCACCCATCATATATATATGAAGCGTACGCTTTTTTACTTTTTAACCACCTTCCACTTTTTTCGTGACACTAGTGTGCCTTCTGTTAAAATCTAACACCAAAATGCAAACGTACGCTAATCTGAATATGGTGCGTTCAAATGGAAGCCGTGAAAAACGATCCCGCTAGGTGTGAGCTAGCTAATGGCCTGAAGAGGTTGGCGATCCTGCTGGTCGCAGTATAATCTTTTCTGGAGATTATAGAAAGACGGGAATGACGCCAGATTTTTAGGAATACCAACATTTTATTTATTAGAACTTCCTGTGGAGAATATTCTCATCCAACAAGCCGTTGAGAGTGGTGAGAGGGATGGATGGATGAATAGATGGATGAATAGATAATGGATGCATGAATAGATAGATAGATAGATAGATAGATAGATAGATAGATAGATAGATAGATAGATAGATAGATAGATAGATAGATAGATAGATAATGGATGGGTGGATGGATGGATAAACGGATGGATGAATAGATAAATAGATGGATAGATAGATAGATGAACAGATAATGGATGGATGGATAAACGGATGGATGAATAGATGAACAGATGGATAGATAGATGAATAGATGGATGGATAGATGGATCAACAGATGGATGTATGAACAGATGGATGGATGGATGGATTAACAGATGACTGTATGAACAGATGGATAGAAGAGCATATGGATGGATCAACAGATGGATGTATGAACAGATGGATGGATGAATAGATGGATGGATAGATGGATGGATCAACAGATGGATGGTTGTATTAACAGATGACTGTATGAACAGATGGATAGATGAGCATATGGATGGATGGATGTATTAACAGATGGATGGATTAGACTTAGCATCAACATCTGCTGAACAAAAATCGCATTCGTTAGGAACACCACCAGAGGGAGCCGTTCACAGACACACACGACTACATCTGAACGCAGCGTTAGACACACCACGAGCGATCGTCATTTCCGAAGCAAGAGGCGTTGATATATTTGTGACGTAAATGTGTATTTTCATGACACCGACGATGCAATGAGCATTTCAGGTGAGGAGTTTTTTTATGTACAGTCAGCGCAGGGCTGTTATCGGACCTGTCGGCGTGGGAACTCTACAGTTCATTCTGTAAAGCCATTTATGAGCATGACATCTGTCTGAAAAGATCAATAAACTCTCTGTGTTAAAATCACACACTGATACTGACTCACTGATTCATTTAACTCTGAATAAATAATGCCTCCTGTTTCCTCCTGTTTTTATTGTGTCCATGTTGATGATTGAGTGTCTTTGTCATGTCTCACTCCACAGTGGAAGCTCATATGAAAGTAGACACTCAGGACTTTAAGAATTTGTAGTGTTTCAGAAGGATTTCTGTATTTTAGCCTACTAGGGGTTAATATATTCATAGAAAAGTTAAAAAAAATCCAAATTTATTTCCACACAAATGTTTGTATCTTCAAAGTACATGATGATATCATTTCTGCTCTCTCAGATGCTCTGAGTGTTTGTTCATCTGAAAAGCAGCTAAGATTTCATCTTCAACCAGTAAAGTTCTGTGTAAGGTTCTCCAACAGAGGGAAAAACACACGTCTAAAACACACTGAAAGCCGACAGAGTCATTTTAGATCAGACTCACAGCCTGAACATCATTCAGTTCTTCATACTGAGTGAAAACGTCTCATACGTCCAGTTCCAATCCTCCAGTGTCCAGTGTAGTGGTAACAAAAGGGTTATCTTTATTCCCTTATCACATATCACCACATGCTGAGAGCCAGAAATATATTTTCTTTGTTCTGTTAATGGTGGAAACGGATAGCTGTGTAATGTAAAATGTTTGACTCTATATATTTAAAAACCTCACTGATTCCCTTCAAAACCATCAGGGTGTAAACTTCATTTTCTCCACATTACATTTTTTAAAAAGTATTTTAATTATTTTTCTTTGTTATTGTCATTAAAAATGATGACCCACACACACGTTTCATGGGGCGTATTTTCTTTTATCACATTTTCGCCCCTGACCTTTAGGTTCTATGAACCGAAACCACCATATCATGTGATGCTGAGTGTGTGGGTGTGTGTGAGAGTGCTGTAATGTGTGTATTTGTGAAGAGTGTGTGGGGTTCCCCTGGCTGGAACACACGCTTCAATTAGTCCTATAGAGGAACAGGTGGGCAGTAAAGACAGAGAGAAAGATCTAGAAAAAATCAGTCTTGTTACTCAACTGTGGACTTTCCGAAACTACCCAGAAATTAACTCGATGACTTGTGATAGACTTTGCCCGAGCTTCGGCGTGTTAAAAAACCTCCCAGAGGAATTCAAACTGAGGAATTTTCCCAAGAACCACCAACAACCTGGGTCCCTGAAGGGCTGAGACTTAAAGGCCAAAGATCACCAGAGAGATTTCCAATGCTCACTATACACAGCAGCAAATAAATAGCAATGATGGAGAAAGTAAAGCGCTATCTAATCACGCCTCGTCACCTGCGAGCCAGGTAAGTATCTCTCACCACACGAAGAACGGTCACTCATACAGGACACCATCATCATCAGCAGGATAACGATTCCAAGCGAATGCTTTATTTTCTCTTCATCACCACCCAGACAGCATGACTCAACCGGAGGCTTTCGGAGAGCTCGAGCTTCGATCTCAGCTCAGAGCATCCAGAACAGAAATCGCGATGGCCGTCAGCGACCCTTTCCCGCTGCTGTATGGCCTGGCGGATCATGACATCATCTCCGACCATCTCCTCGGGGTGAGATTCAAGATTTTTACTAAAGGTGTCCCACAAGGCTCCATTCTGGGCCCGGGTCTGTTTGATTAGTAATGCCTAGTTTCTTGGCTATTTTTTATTCACTAAGGTTCAATCAGTCTACAGAGACATAGCACTAGCTCATAACATGCACTTTTCCATGCAACAGATAGATAAACATGTACAATATATCTATCCGTTATTGCACTACACACGCTGCAATTCTAGAAAATCTTACGATTCTATTGTGTTTCTAAGGAAACTCTGGAGAGAATGAATAAAGATGGCATCCATAAAGCAGTGTATTCCCTCGTAACATGGCTGCTGGAGCAGGACACCTCTATCCTTCAGGCTTTCTGGAACAATATATCCAAAGAGTACAATCAGGAGAGTTACCCCAAACTGCAGAACCTCTTCGCTAATTTACCTAAAGGTACTTCAGTGTGTGTGAGGATGATACACTGCTGATGAAAATATAATACGTGCTGATGGTTAAAGTGTAGTTATTATTTTATACAACAGCTCTGTGGAGATTAAATTTCTATACCAGCAGCTCAGACAGTAGTTCTGGCTACAGCATAAATCACAGGATTATATTAATACGCTGAGTTTAATACTGTACCTTATCGTTTCCATAGTAACAGCTCATTCACAGGGCCTCACCACATTTACACATTAATATATTAAAAATGTGTGTAACAGAGGTTACTGATGGAATGGATGTTTATAACGATGTTTATAACGTAAGCGAGAACAGGAAATAATTTGTTTTCTTTACATTAAACTTAGCTCTGAATGGTACAAAAGCACAGAGTGTTATTATTATTAACAAATTAAATATGGAGAGTGTTTGGAAATCTGTGTGGTGGAGGATTAATGCAGCAGCAGCAGCATGAATTATTTCCGTGTTTCTCCTGTATGTAAGAATAATGCTCAGAAACAAACAAAGAGTGAGATCTGACATTAGAGATTCCAGCCTGAGTTTATCTTGATGTCCGGCAGCTCTGAGGTCAGGAAGCAGGCCAAGACCTGAGCTGCAGAATCGGACTCCCAGCAAGAAGAGAGGAATGGGAGAGAAACAGCTGGTGCTTTCTGCTCAGAATTACGGCAAGAAAGCGCTGCAGATCCGCTCAGGTACCAGCGTCATCAGCAGCAGCATACAGGAGTCCGGTTTCACTCTAACTGACCTATTAATGGTTTAATAATGATCAGATCTGATTGGTTGAGTTGGAGTGAATGTATCTGTAATGTTCCAGGAGGGAAAGGAAAGCCGCTGAGGAAGACAGACAACGCGTCTCTCTCTCAGGTTTCACTGAGCAACGGTACACACCTTCATCTTCTTCTGTTTTTTTTAGTTTTGTTTTTAATAAAGAAAGAGAGAGAGTGTTGGTTAGTGAGTACTGCAGTAAATGCCACGCAGTGTGTGGTGTGTGTCTGCGCAGGCGTGCAGTCGGTGTCCACGTCAGTCCAGCGCGCTGTCACTCTGTCTGCTGGAGAACTTCCTGTGGAGGAGATTCTCATCCAACAAGTCATCGAGAGTGGTGAGAGGAATGAATGGATGGATAGATGGATGGATGGGTGGATGGATGGATAGATGGATGGGTGGATGGATAGATGGAGGTATGGATAGATGAACAGATGGATGGATGGATAGATGAACAGGTGGATGAATGGATGGATGGATGAATGGATAGATGAACAGGTGGATGGATGGATGGATGGATGGATGGATGTGTGGATGAATGGATGGATGAGTGGTTGGATGAATGGATGGATAAACAGATGAACAGATGGATGGTTGTATAGATGAACAGGTGGATGAATGGATGGTTGTATGGATGGATATATGAATGAACAGATAGATGGATGGATAGATGAACAGATGGATGGTTGTATAGATGAACAGGTGGATGAATGGATGGTTGTATGGATGGATATATGAATGAACAGATAGATGGATGGATAGATGAACAGATGGATGAACAGATTGAGACATGGATAGATGAGCAGATGGATAGATGAACAGTTGGGTGAATGGATGGATGGATGAATAGATAAACAGATGGATGTATGGATGAACCAATGGATGAATTAATGGGTAGATGGATTGATGAATAGATGGATGGAGAGATGGATGTACGGAAGGATTGATGGATGAACAGATGGAAGGATGGGTTGATGGGCAGACTCTAGACGTTTTCACTCTTTCTTCATTGTTATACTGAAGCATGAACATCATGTGCAGCTCTCCATCCTCCACTTTTTCTTTTTTAAGCTCTTCACTCTCCAGTGGCTTTCAGACACTTTTTGCATTTAAACCCTGAGCTTCTGCTTTTCTCCTGCAGGAGGAGCCAAGAAGTGCATCAAGGTTGGGGGAGAGTTTTATTCCTCCTCTACGCTGGAGGAGGAGACTGCGGGTGGTCACATGACCCAGACAGGACAAAGTCACAGTCACCAGCAGGGGGAGACTCGCACCCGAGTGATGGATGTGTGTAGAGCAGTCTGAGTCTTTAATCTGTTTTATTTCACTTTATTATTTTATATCAACACCATTCACCTTTATATCTGTGTTTCATCATCCTGCTCTCATTCACACACAGACTCAGATATCTCAGGGTCACAATGACAGACAGACAGATAGATAGATAGATGTGTGTGTGTGTGTGTGTGTGTGTGTGTTCAGGTGGAACACAATGATGATGAGTGTGCAGTGTGTAAGGACGGTGGTGAGCTGATCTGCTGTGACGGATGTCCTCGAGCCTTTCACCTCACCTGCCTGGTGCCTCCGCTCACCTCCATACCCAGGTGTCCAACACACACTCAGCTGTAACCATAGCAACAGTACAATCATAGCAACAACCATGAATTAATTGGAGAGGTTTTGTTTGTCGTAGCGGCTCGTGGCGCTGTAGGTTGTGTAGCGGCGGCAGAGCGATGGCTGAGAAGACATTCACGCCACTGCAGGTGCACCAACACACACACATAAACACCATTCCTGTCATCACATTACGTAGAGCTGAACATAAACATGATGTCATCATGTCACAGTCTCCGCCTCCTCCTCCTCCTCCTCCTCCTCCTTTAACGGAGAGCAGCTCCAACTCCACGGTGGATTTCTCCTTCTTCTCCTCCACCTCGGTCTCTGCACTCACGAGCAGCACCAGCACACAGCCTGCAGCATTCCAGGTTCTAGCTTAAGTTCTACTGCATCATCAACATTTACACAAAGCTCCTCTGATCACACAAACGTAGACAATCAGCTAGCACATGCACTAGAGCTGTGAGGCTAACGTAGCTAACATGTCATGGAAGCTTATAGCCGCAAGTTTAGCATCATGCTCACTGCACTGTCTAATTCAATACATACAATCTCCAGTGTCAGGCTTTAGGCCACGCCTCCTACCTGCACTCTTAGACAATCTAGAACCCTTCAGATTCTTGCGATGTCCCTCTATGGGAGGCAGTAAAGGTTCTACATCGATGTTCTCCTGTCAGTAAAGAACCCTGTGAGAAACCTAATGATCGGTCAGATATCTGTTCAACAGAGTGGTTCCTATCAGTAACAGTTCCAAGTAGAATGGTTGATATTTTGTTTATCTTGTGAAGCCCTCAAAGTGAAGCCCTCAAAGCTTTACTGACTCTAAAGTTCAGGAGCTTTCAGGAGGAACCATAAAAGATACACCAGAGATTAACCCTCTCAGAAAGGAAGAAACCTTAAGGATTTTTCAGTTTTCAGGAGAACCAGAGTACAGCTCTATCAGATTTGGGGTTCTTTCTTCCATGAGAGTGAAGCTTGTGCCAAATCTAGAATATCTAGAACCTTCTTCTATTGTTCCTTTAGATAAGTCCTTAAAAGGTTCCATGTAGAACCCAACAGCAGAGAGTTTCCCAGTGAGTTAAGGTTTTCAGAAGAACCATTTTGAGTCCAAAGAACCTTTAAAGAACCCATTTTTATAGAGTGTGTGTGATGAGGAAGAAAGAAAGGGATCCCTCTTGAATATTTCTTCTCCTGACATCAAACACATCGCTGCTGATGGATTGAATTAGAAGAGAAACGAGTTGTACTTTTCATACTTTTCATTTAGCCTAGCTATTTTCTTTACGAAAAGAGAGAAGCTGTGAGATTAATGCAGAACTTTTAGTGTCATGTAATGTTGTGCTCATATTCCTGTTCATAGAACCCGGACCCAGAGCCGGCGGGCGTGAGGAAGTGGTGTGGGATTTGCCACCTGAGCCGAGGAGAGCTGATCATCTGCCCTGAGTGTCTGCAGAGCTTCCACACACACTGCAACTTCCCCAAGTAATCATTATGTAAAACAGCTAGTATTATGGAGAATGTGGAGGGTAAAAAAAAGAATGGCGCTTGTTTCCGAGCATTTTAGAGCAAAATTAATTTTCCCTTGAATGTACAGAATGCTATGCAAAAAAATCAAGAAGTGAAAAGAATAAGACGCAGCTACGTTTCTATATTTTGTTGCTAAATAAAAAGTAGTTTTGTGAAAGCTACTAGCTATCATGCTGCGAGATCGTTTCATGAATCATCTGCCCCTTGTGGCTGAAACTGGTATTACATCCTAACAATCGATCTCATTTTATATATTTATTCCACACATAAAAGCTGATTAGGATTTAAATATATGCCCCCTTGTGGCCGGTTGTGTTATAAAACTAACAAAACTTCCCTGATATCCAACTGTTTCTTATATTAGCAAAATGTATCTAAATAAATTATTTAGTCACCGTATGATTTGAGGAACAGAATTTTTTTAGGTATCTTTTTTCCTCTTGTAAATGAGACATAAGATGAAGTGAGATTGATGACATTTTTCTGTGAGTTAATAGATGAATAATGTTATTTTCCTCAGTGGGAGAGCAAGATGCAGGACGTGTACAAGGTCTTGGGCGTCAACAGAGATGGAGGCAGCTTCCAGAGCTGTGCAGGTATACACACAAATACACACAATATACACAATACACACAATACACACACAATACACACAATACACACAAATACACACAATACACACAATACACACAAATACACACAATACACACACAATAGACACAATACACACAAATACACACAATACACACACAATACACACACAATACACACAATACACACAATACACACACAATACACACAAATACACACAAATACACACAATACACACACAATACACACAATACACACAAATACACACAATACACACAATACACACAAATACACACAATACACACACAATAGACACAATACACACAAATACACACAATACACACACAATACACACACAATACACACAATACACACAATACACACACAATACACACACAATACACACAATATACACAATACACACAATACACACACAATACACACAATACACACAAATACACACAATACACACAATACACACAAATACACACAATACACACAATACACACACAATACACACAATACACACAAATACACACAATATACACAATACACACAATACACACACAATACACACAATATACACAATACACACAATACACACACAATACACACACAATACACACAATATACACAATATACACAATACACACAATACACACACAATACACACAATACACACAAATACACACAAATACACACAATATACACAATACACACAATACACACACAATACACACAATACACACAAATACACACAATACACACAAATACACACAATATACACAATACACACAATACACACACAATACACACAATACACACAATGCACACATCACACAATACACACAATCACGCAATACACACATCACGCAATACACACAATGCACACATCACACAATACACACAATCACGCAATACACACATCACGCAATACACACAATCACGCAATACACACATCACGCAATACACACAATACACACAATACACACAAATACACACAAATACACACAATATACACAATACACACAATACACACACAATACACACAATACACACAAATACACACAATACACACACAATACACACAATACACACACAATACACACAATACACACAAATACACACAATACACACAATACACACAAATACACACAATACACACACAATACACACAATACACACAATACACACACAATACACACAAATACACACAAATACACACAAATACACACAATACACACAAATACACACAATACACACACAATACACACAATACACACACAATACACACAATACACACAATACACACACAATACACACAATACACACAAATACACACAATACACACAATACACACACAATACACACAATATACACACAATACACACACAATACACACAATACACACAATATACACAATACACACAATACACACACAATACACACAATACACACAAATACACACAATACACACAATACACACACAATACACACAAATACACACAATACACACACAATACACACACAATACACACAATACACACACAATACACACAATACACACAAATACACACAAATACACACAATACACACAAATACACACAATACACACAATACACACAAATACACACAATACACACAAATACACACAAATACACACAATACACACACAATACACACACAATACACACAATACACACAATACACACAAATACACACAAATACACACAATACACACAAATACACACAATACACACAATACACACAAATACACACAAATACACACAATACACACAATACACACAAATACACACAATACACACACAATACACACAATACACACAAATACACACAATACACACAATACACACACACAATACACACAAATACACACAATACACACAAATACACACACAATACACACACAATACACACAATACACACAATACACACAAATACACACAAATACACACAATACACACACAATACACACAATACACACAATACACACAAATACACACACAATACACACAATACACACAAATACACACAATACACACACAATACACACAAATACACACAATACACACAATACACACAATACACACAAATACACACAATACACACACAATACACACAATACACACAAATACACAAAATACACACAATACACACACAATACACACAATACACACAAATACACACAATACACACAACACACACAAATACACACAACGAACACAAATACACACAAATACACACAATACACACAATACACACAAATACACACAATACACACAAATACACACAAATACACACAATACACACAAATACACAAATACACACAAATACACAAATACACACAAATACACAAATACACACAATATACACACAATACACACAATACACACAATACACACAATATACACAATACACACAATACACACAACAAACACAAATACACACAAATACACAAATACACACAATACACACAATACACACAAATACACACAATACACACAACACACACAAATACACACAATACACACAATACACACAAATACACACAAATACACACAATACACACAAATACACAAATACACACAAATACACAAATACACACAAATACACAAATACACACAATATACACACAATACACACAATACACACAATACACACAATACACACAACACACACAAATACACACAATACACACAAATACACACAAATACACACAATACACACAAATACACAAATACACACAAATACACAAATACACACAAATACACAAATACACACAATATACACACAATACACACAATACACACAAATACACACAATACACACACAATACACACAATACACACAATACACACAAATACACACAATACACACAACACACACAAATACACACAATACACACAATACACACAAATACACACAAATACACACAATACACACAAATACACAAATACACACAAATACACAAATACACACAAATACACAAATACACACAATATACACACAATATACACAATACACACAATACACACAACAAACACAAATACACACAAATACACAAATACACACAAATACACACAATACACACAAATACACACAATACACACACAATACACACAAATACACAAATACACACAAATACACACAATACACACACAATACACACAAATACACACAGCAGGGTTCTATCAGTGAACAGATGCACAAAATACAGTAAAATATACTTGAATTGTTTTCTAAAAATGGAATAAAAAGGATTGGTCAATGATTTTCCCACAGACTTTTGATGCATTGATTTGTTTGATAGAAATATATCGGTATTCTAAGCTTTGTGGCACGACTTCCTGTGAGGAGCCTTGACATGGAATGCTTGGCTTGGGTCAGTTCTTTGTAAGCAGACGTACAGTTTACATACGCTTCGTATTGGGAATATTGCTCATATTTTTGGGAGCTGGAACGGATTATCTGCATTTAACATTATTTCTGATGGAAAAATTCATTTCAGTACAAATGTTCACCTTAGGAACTACAGAATAAATTCAGTTCCTATGCCGAGGTTCCACTGTATTTGACTGCAGTAGTCATGATTATGGAGGTTTGGATTTGGAGCGGTTTTATTTACGATTTGGTCTCACAGAACTGACGGCTCTAATTACCGTGCTCTTTTCACTCATTATCATCTTTACCAGTTGTGTTTGTGTTTGTAGATTTGCGGATGTCATTCAAAGCTGGTGTCTGTTTCCTGTCTCGTCCTCAGGTAGCTCAGCGCTGTACAGATCAGGGGTCAGCTCACGCCGAACCGCAGCTCCTTCACAAAGATGAGCTGGACCAGTACATGGGGGAGGTGAAAACACACACACACACACACCTGCATCTATAATTGCTTGCACACTCCACAGTAAACCTGCAAACCACAATCACAAGTAATCATTTGAGAAAGCGGTCATATTTTACACAGTTTCATTCTGCATGTCAGGAGTCTCTACTGAACCCTGGAGCAGATTCCCTCACATCCCTCAGCACAGAGAACAAGCATGATGCATTTTAGTGTTTGGAAATATAGCTCAAAATCAGTGCTGGTTAAAGTAGTTAATGACGTACTGACGTACTGCCATCAGTGTGTTAGTGGGTTTTTTTGTTCAGAACACACACAAGTGCAATATGGTGTCCCACAAGGTTCTGTTTTAGGTCTGCTACTGCTATTTTTACTGTATATTCAGCTTGAGCCCAATGGAACAATGGAACAAGGGGATATATCAAGCAAATATATATATATATATATATATATATATATATATATATATATATATAAAATGTATTTTTATTTATTTATTTATTTTTGCTTGATAGGTTGCAAGTACAAATTTTTAATTTATAGTCAAGATTAGCCCTATCCATATTACATCAGAATGAAGAAAATAGAAACATCTATGAACTAAATTTTTAACAGCATTTTTTGTATAAATGAAGAAAAGGATGAATAAAAGGCTAAATGAACATTTTACCCAGGAGATATAAAACCCAGTGTGATGGTGGTTTACAAAATCAGGATTTGGAGTGACCGCTAACACGATACAGGGTCTGGTGTTTAACATCTAAAGACAGAAGGCATTTGACATAACCCAGCTGTCCCACTGTCTACACCTCATCCTTTCTGTGTGTGTGTGTGTGTGTGTCTGTGTGTGTATGTGTGTGTGCATGTGTGTGTTTTGGGTTCTTCCAGACTTCTATAGATGGGATCCTGCAGTGGGCTTTTCACAACATTTCTCGGCCACTCTCTGAGTCTCAGGGCTACTTCCAGTGACTCCACATCACCTGTAAAACTTAATGATCTTAATGGCAACACACACACACACACACACACACACACAGCTCAGCAATCCCGAGACTTTTATGTAACATTGATTTGAAGGTTCCTGCTGTATGTATAGTTTTTCGCTGTGCAGATGAACATTAGACTTAGCCTTGGTATGTAATAAATAATAATAATAATAATAATAATAATAATAAGGCCCTTAACCCTCAACTGGGACTGGCTGGCATTGAGGCCACAGTCCCTTCACTGGGACTAATAGATTGAGGTAATTGCTCAGTTGTTAATTTGTAAGTCGCTCTGGACATAAAAATCTGCCAAATACCGGAAATGTAAATGTAACTAAACTAATAATAAATAAATAAATAAATAAATAAATAAATAAATAAATAAATAAATCAATCAATCAATCAATCAATCAATCAATCAATCAATCAATCAATCAATCAATCTAATGTTAATGATCATGAATTGGGATTTTCAGCACTGTAATAAATCAAAGAAACAAAAAAATTCCAAAAAAGATGCTCTGGCTAAAGAAGCAGGATTATTTGTTCTAGAAGATTCTGAGTCACAATCAAATCACCATTTTCTTTTGCAAAAAACTGACCTTACCCAATAACTGTAAAAAAAAAAAAAATAAAATAAACAAAAAATTTATCAAGGAATTTTACAGAACCTTTTCAGGATCTTATGGAGGAAACTTTATTGGAGGTGATTTATAAAGAATTCAACTTAAAACATCTGGACAAGTAAAAAAAAAAAAAAAAGCAGTACAGTGTTGGCTTTAATGCCACAAAGAAAGCACCAATAAATAAAAAAAAAGAATATTATAAGTCTTGTAAGTCTTTACACTGGGTTAAAGCTTGTCTATTATTTCGTTTTTCTATGAGAATATCTTAAATCTGGGCAGACATATCTATTTTTCTCATTTATTTCTTTTTTTTAATTATTGAAGATTTATTTATTTATTTATTTTATTTTTTATTTATTTTACTTATTTATTTATTTTTATTATTCCAGCTTGAGATCGATATGTCGAGCAGAAATGTCGAGTTTATGACACATTTTTAAGAAAAATATTTTTTAGGCTTACATTAATGCTGAGCTTAAATGAGAAATATTTAATTAGCTGTAATTAAATATGTGTAATGAAAACAAACACTGAGGAATTTGTACGTTTTTATGCAGTTTTTTAAAAAAAATTTTATCTGCTTATAAAGCTCATCACAAATGCTTTGTATATGATTCACGTTAAAATTCCCCAAATATCTGCTGATTTTTCAGCACTGATAAAAAATAAAAATCTCTCTCCCCTGCTGTGGTGTTAATTTAGACATGATGAAAGACACGTGATGATAAAACTCTGAGCTCTACACGTCTGTTAACGTTTATCTCCTGGCTGTGACTCCACACGGATTCTCTCGATCCCCTGGTGGATGTGGTATTTCTAGGAAACCTAGTCAGAGTTCTCTCAAGGACACTTTCTGGTGGAGAGCCAAAGCTGTCAAGCTCTTAGAGAAAGAGGAAAAAGAGCGCATGTGGAATGTTAATGACAAGCATGTGAGCTTTGGGAATTTTGCCTTTCCACTCCGAAACCCACGGCCAAAATATCTGCAGCTTTGGGATGAAGAAGGCAGATGGGAAAGAACTGATCTGTCAGTTTCATGTCCCTCATTTCTCTTCCAGGGGTTTGAGGTATTTTTCTTTCACCCTCCAGGTGTTGTATCCGAAACGGGCCCAGATATTATCTCCATGGCTACACATTTTTTAAGACCCAACAAATACAGCGTGAGGAATTCTGCGCTAGTCGTTAACTTCCAATGGAGCATGAAGGAAAATGTTTTCATGTGAGCAGATGGATTTTATTATTTTTTGGCCAGCCAGGTGGTGTAGATCACCAGGAATTAAAACGTCAGTCTCCCTGGTTCGGTTTTCTTCCCTGCAGGAGCTGAAACACTGTTAAGGATTACAAGATGTGCTTGTCCAGGAGATATATAGCCAGAGATCGATAAAAGAGGATCAGGAAAGTCTGGGTTTTGAGCCAAACGTTGGTCAGTAAATGACGGTTGAAAACATGCGATGGAAAACAAATATAATAGGTTTCTGTCCCAGACACATTCTGAGACTGTGTCCTGTTGTGTTATAAAAGGTTTAGGATGGTGATGGATTGCCACTCCAACCTTCTTTTTGATAGAATTTTAAATAAAATCAGGTCCACGCTGTGCAGCATGGTGTCGGGTGTGTCCAGGGTGTGTCCGGGTTAGAACTTTAATCTATTCTGATCATAAAATAATAACTTCTTTTCCATTTCTTTATTTATTCTGCTGTTATTTTTTTTCCTTCTTTTCACATTTCATAACATCTTGCTAAGTTGATTCTATCATTACATCATCTGTCCATCATCCTTAATGGTCAGCACCAGCTACTAACGAGCTAAACCCCAAAATTCACACAACATCCACGCTTGGTCTCGGCACTTACCGGATCTTTCATGTTTCCACTGAATGGATCCCACTCAGCTTGACTGATACAAGAGTTTAGAATAAAATAATAATCCTTTTTCTTGCTCTCCACCCCATTTCCGTCAAAAACAACATTGCTTCTAATGGAATTGCCTCGTGACAGGAGAAAATTGGAGGCTGCTAGCAAAACAGCAAGGTGTGAATGTCAACAATTAGCACTTCCTCCGATGTCAAGATAAGAATATCAGCCATTAGCGTGGCATTCAAAACATTTTCGGCATTTGGCAGACGCCCTCATGCAGAGCGACTTACATTTATCTCATCTATGCAATAATTTAAGAGTTAAGAGCTGTGTGGGCCGGTCCTGCGGTTCAAACTCACAACCTTCTGATCAGAGGAGCACACACTTCTCAGAATGCTAGCGTGACAGAAAATATAAATAATAAGCAGTTAGTGAGGCACACAATATAAAAACGTTCAGTTAGCATGACGCAATACGAAAACAAACCATTTACATGGGTGAAAAATGAAACGTTTTACTTCCTAGATCTTAGAAAATGAAATCCAGCCATGAAGCTAAGAATGTAATAAAATGAGCAGTTAGCATGATCCGAACTGATGAAAGCCAGGTGCTGGTGACATCACGGTAAGAAAATGTGCAGTTAGCATGGACCTAGCGGCTCAGATGTCAAATAAAACATATCTGCTTTCAGCATGCAGAAGGGGAATAGTTGATCCTGTAAGCAGGAGCATGCTTAGGAGAGATGTTAAGGAGGATTTGGCTTTGATTTGGGATGTTTTAAATTTTCACCCACTAAACCTTTCACCAGAGAAGGTGGAATGTTTACATGCATGCTGGAGGATCTGAATTGATTGGAATCTGCTGAAGAAACCAGGAAATAACCCTAACAATAATAAATAAAACCCCAGAACTAATCGCTCCTACAGGCTGAGCTGGACTAACAGGCCGTAAGCTGCTGCGCTTTTCCTCATCACCACTTCCTCATGACGTGTCTAAACCCATCACTTGAGATTTTCTCAGTAATTACCTGAATATTGTGATATTTCCTTGTAGAACTAACTCCTCCATCATGCAGCTGGAAGATGATCCACGGTTTGAACAGCTGGGCCCTGAGTTTCAGCAGCCGCTAACCACTTTGTTTTGAGTTTATGGAAATTTACAGAACCTTTTTCAGGACCTTACGGAGGAAATAAATGTTTTTCCAGCTAAATGTCTTTTTATAAACACCTTGTGGAAATCCTCCAGTGAAGAATTTACGACTAAATGAACTGCATCCCCCTTGATAAATGAGGCCCAGTGTTTGTGATTTAAAAAGAATTCAACTTAAAACATCTGGACAAGTGAAAAGCAGTACAGTGTTGGCTTTAATGGCACAAAGAAAGCACCAATCAATAAATAAATGCATAAATAAAATAAATAAATAGCTATATAATAATAATAATAATAATAGTAATAATAATAATAATAATAACATATTTATTTATTTATTTGTTTATTTATTTATAACATTGTTCATATAATGAGAAAAACGAAAGGAATTCGTTAAAAAAAATTATTAAAAGAAAAAAACTGTAATAGATCTAATAAACAAGACAGTGTTTACATTGTGTGAAAGTTTGTCTATAATTTAGTTTAATTCTATGAGAATATTTTAAACCTGAGCAGATTTAATCTCATTAATTTTCTTATTACTGAAGATGATTCTGTTCTTCCAGCTTTAGATTCATTGTCTATACCTGCAGGTCACAGGGGTCTACTGGAGCCTATCCCAGCGCACATAGAAAGGCAGGGGTACACCCTGGTCGCCAGTCCATCGCAGGGCCACACATAGACAAACAACCACACACACTCACTCCTATGGGCAATTTAGAATTACCAAACAACCTAATGTACCTGTTTTTGGACTCTGGGAGGAAACCAGAGTACCCAGAGTAAACCCACGCAGGCACGGGGAGAACATGCAAACTCCACACAGAAAGGCCCCAGCCGGTTTGACCGCAGGATTCGAACCCAGGACCTTGTTGCTGTGAGGCAACAGTGCTGACCACTGAGCCACCGTGCTGCCCAGCTTTAGATTTTGTTGATAAATTTCTTCTTTCTTTCTTTGCTTCAAATTAGTAAATTTAAAAACCCATAAAAAACTTTTTTTATTATAATCAAGATTTTACTTGCTGATATTTTTAGCAGTGCAATAACTGATGGAAGAAAAAAAGAAAAAATGTTTGTAGAAAAAGGATTTTAGGAAAATGTGATTTTGTGCTAAAAAAAAACCCTGAAGCTACTTTGGATGGAGGGATAGAGGGATGGAGAGATAGAGGGATGAAAGAATGGAGGAATAGAGAATTAGAAGGATGGAAGGCTAGAGGCATAAAAGCGATGGAGGGATAGAGAGAGAGGAATAGAGGGATAGACAGATAGAGGGATGGAGGAATAGAGGGATGAAGGGATGGAGGGATGGATGCATAGAAGGATAAAGGGGGGGGATGGAGAGATAGATAAAGGAATTGAGGAATGAAGGGAAAAAGAGATAGAGGAAGGGAAGGAAAGAGGAATGAAGGGATGGATGGATGGATGGGTAGAGGGATGAAGGAAAAGAGGGATGGAGAGATGGATGGATAGAGGTATGGAGGGATGGATGGATAGAGGTATGGAGAGATGGATGGATAGAGGGATGGAGAGATGGATGGATAGAGGGATGGAGAGATGGATGGATAGAGGTATGGAGAGATGGATGGATAGAGGGATGGAGAGATGGATGGATAGAGGGATGGAGAGATGGATGGATAGAGGGATGGAGAGATGGATGGATAGAGGTATGGATGGATGGATGGATGGATAGAGGGATGGAGAGATGGATGGATAGAGGGATGGAGAGATGGATGGATAGAGGGATGGAGAGATGGATGGATAGAGGTATGGAGAGATGGATGGATAGAGGGATGGAGAGATGGATGGATAGAGGGATGGAGAGATGGATGGATAGAGGGATGGAGAGATGGATGGATAGAGGGATGGAGAGATGGATGGATAGAGGTATGGAGAGATGGATGGATAGAGGGATGGAGAGATGGATGGATAGAGGGATGGAGAGATGGATGGATAGAGGGATGGAGAGATGGATGGATAGAGGGATGGAGAGATGGATGGATAGAGGGATGGAGAGATGGATGGATAGAGGTATGGATGGATCCACAGTCATTCACTTTGTCTGGAAGTTCAGTGACAGCACATAAATCCTGCAGGTCTGAGATCAGCATGTGGTAAATGTGAATGTGGAGCTGGGGATTAAGTTACACTTGGCAACGTAAAGTAAAAAAACCCCTCAGTGCAGATGACCTGATTACACAGCAGATATGTTTCTCAGGTTCTCCGGGATTGTGTTGGGCTCAGCGGCGGCGTTCCAGATTTTTCCCTCTGTTTGTTTTCCTTCGAGCTGCAGAGCCAAGAGTCTGTTGGTATGCAGCTTCCTTCAGCACTCGTCTATAAAAAGCCTCGGCATGGCACTGCAGCCATGAAGAAAACAAACACACGGAAACCTCATGCTCGGCATTTCAGCCGTGTTTTCAAAGATAACGTGAAGCCATGCCGCCGGCTCACCCTATTACACTTTCATTACTTTAACCATTAAACTAATTAACATAGCTTCATTAGCGGATTGCTATCACGAGGAGAAGGCAGTTTCTCACTTGGGGAAGTGAAATTTTGACTAGATCCTCATTAATCCTTCAGTTCTCTACTGAGAACTTCTGAGTCATGCAAGGCATCATGGGAGCTCAGGGTCACGCACCAGCTCATTTTGAACCCTGAAACATAAATGATCAGCTTTGACTCTTGATGAAGCAGCTCCTCTTGTGAACTTTGATTGCGAAAGGTTTCGATCTGAAACATTTGCCTACGCCATCTGCGCTTCCTGTATCGTGTTATGAGCCGTGACCCTGACATTCCTCCACATGTTCCCACACTTTCACAAAACATTCCTCTACCGATGTGGAGGCCCAAAAGAATTCGTCTGATCCACTTTATATGAAAGGATATGAACGGTCAGGGTTAGAGCGAGGGCGTCGTTACCGAGTACAACTTCAGTTTTATTCAATAAAAGTCACACTGGCTTGTGACAGACATCCTACTGTGTTTAGAGCTGATGTGAGCTCTGACCCCATGCTGATGTTTCATTGTTATCATGAGGAAGCAATGTTGCTCGCTGCTGAAGCAAAAAACAACGCAATGAGACGACTAAGAGCTAGTTCAAGGCAACTCTGTTTACATTTGCGAATGACAGATCATTCATTATGTCCCGGGAAACCTTCACCTTCTGGCTCTCCCCTTTAGTAACAATGTCATAGCTAGTCTTACCGGAGTCCCTGCCTGCACTTTGCACATAATCTACAATGTTTTTAAACATCACATGATCACAAGCATACCTAATATCTTTCTCTCTCTCTCTCAATCGAGCTTCCTGAGCTACCACTTCATCTTTCTGGACCTGCCTGATCCATCCAGATGCTCTATCCCTGGTCTCATCGCTTGGTGGTGATCCCTGATGCTGTGGAGAGATCTGTGTCCGTGACCCAAGTGAGAACCATGGAGACTATCATGCCAACTTTGAACTGCCTTTGCGGTGGTCAGCTTTCAACAGGAAGAAATTAGTGTTAATTGTTAAAAGCTCCATACAAATAATTTGAAGTGAATGACTGAGCTGTGACGTCACCAGCAAGTTAAGTGCAATGAAACTTCTTTACCAGATGCTATACAAGAAATAATATGTAAAGAATAAAGTTTTCTGCACCCAGTCTCAGTGAGCAGCACATTCACAGACGTGATGCGATGTACCTTTAACCTCAGGTCTCAGGTCATGGTAATGAAGATACCTAACACGCTTTGTGTCAGTAAGAAAAGTCGTTGCTGAGATCAAGTCAAATCAAGTCTAGAAGTTTTGTCATAATCCAGCCTCACTTCCTGTTCGGCAGCTTTGCTGTCAGATTCGTTGGACCATTACGGCCAACCCTTTGGGAGATTCATAATTCTTTTATAATAACTTGTGTCCAGGTTGGACCGAAGATGCTGAAGGCCATTCATTTGGTCAGCAAAATTCAAGATTTAATCAGACAGGAATCCAGGGATGTCTGACTTTTACATTTCAAACAGTTCGAAAGTTCTGACCAAAACATACTTCCAAATTAGTCCTAAATTTGACCCAATGGTGGAGTTTTGGAAGCACAAATTTGGTCCGAATGTTCCTTCAACTCTCACAACCTTGATGAAACTAGCAAATAAGAAATAAACAAGTGGAGAAGTGGATTTTGTTATTCATGTGCACAAAGCAGTAGTAAAAGAAAATAGTCCAGTTTTGATGTTGAATTAATGAAGTTCATTAATAACTAGAAATATATTCATGTTAACTTTCCAGAGATTTTAAACAGGGCAATTATTTTGTTTATGTATATTTTTAAATTAATTTTTTTGAGAAATAAACTTTTTAGAAGACTTAATGTTCTTAGTGTTTCACTCTCTTTTTATGGGGATGTGTAAACAGGACATTATTTCTCCATAATTCAATTTATTTCTATAGCACTTTTAACAATGGACATTGTCTCAAAGCAGTATAGAAGTATAGAAACAGAGAAAAGATGATGACGTTTAAAGTTAAGTTACTGTTTATCTCTAACATTTATCTCTAATGAGAAGCCTGAGGTGAGGGTGGTGAGGAAAAACTCCCTGAGATGATCTGAGGAAGAAACCTTGAGAGGAACCAGACTCAGAATGGATCCTCATCTTCATTTGGGTGACACTGGACAGGAAATAATGTATTTAAGACTTAATAGTGTTCATATTTTTGTTAATAATATGCAATAATAGCATTCAAGCTACATTTTTGTGTTTTATTAACATTAAGAGATGCTGGTGAGGAAATGACTCTTATAATATCAGTTATAATGTTATATAATGCTGCTATAGTGTAAGTAACAACAGGACATCTCATGGTTTGCAGGCATTACATCACATTAAATGTCCGTGTTTGATGACTTTTCCATAAACAGCACGTCCCGTTGAGATTTTTTCTCTGAAGACTAAAAAACTTGCATGTGTTATTACTCGTCAGACGTTACGAATGTCTCACACTGTTGCCGGAGCGCTCAAAGTATTTAAACATCGGATAGATTTCAAGCTGTTAAAGGTTTTATCTGTAACTGCTTCCTGAAACGGAAGGTTTTTGATCTTCATGCCAGTCTTTATCAGTGTTAAGGTAACCCGTCTTGTGTAGATGTCAGTATCAAACCCACAGGCGAGGTGTGGAAGCTAATTGATTCCAC
The DNA here is from genome assembly GCF_019097595.1 of Hemibagrus wyckioides. Taxonomy (NCBI): domain Eukaryota; kingdom Metazoa; phylum Chordata; class Actinopteri; order Siluriformes; family Bagridae; genus Hemibagrus; species Hemibagrus wyckioides. The sequence continues at coordinate 2,048,832 of NC_080726.1, forward strand.
TGCAGTCTTTACAGGAGCTCGTGTAAACACAACCACTGCCAAAATCTCACTCATTCTCTCATGAGGAAAGTCAAGAAGCTGTGAAAAGCTTTTTGCTGGCGGATTAGAGCAAGATATCTAGATTTCCTGCTTGGTTGGTTAACAAATTTTCCAAATTTGGTCAAATTCTATAACCTCTTGTAATCTGATTACAAAAATCACCCAGTTTAATTCTGTTATTCATTTTGATGGTAGTGGCTTTATACAACGATCAGCCATAACATTATGACCACTGAGAGGTGAAGTGAATAAGTCTGAGTATCTCCTCATCATGGCACCTGTTAGTGGGTGGGATATATTAGGCAGTAAGTTAACATTTTGTCCTCAAAGTTGGTGTGTTAGAAGCAGGAAAATGGACAAGAGTAAGGATTTGAACTTTGAGTTGGATCAGAGTGGTCAGTATCTAGCAAAAGTATCCTTTAAGTCCTGTAAGTATCCTTAAGGTGGTTAACATCTTGGTGCCAGATACCACAGCACACCTTCAGGGATCTAGTGGAGTCCAAGCCTCAAAGGGTCAGGGCTGTTTTGGCAGCAAGAGGGGGAGCAACACAATATTAGGCAGGTGGTCATAATGTTATGGCTGATCAGTATATTTATATTATGTCGTATATTAGAATTTCTTTTTTTATTTATTTCATAATCTGTTACTTTTACACTTTGCAAAAGTTATTGGATTGAAATTTTTTGTTGGATGTAAATAAGTATTTATTTATTTATTGCTCTTATATTAAATAATATATTGCTATTCTTTTCTATATTTAATATCAAGAAAATATTTTGATATTTGATCCAAACACTGAGAGCTGCATAAATACTTTTCCAAAACATAATAAAAAAACCCACTCAGACTCTGTTAAATTTTGTTTAACGCCTGTTTGGAAATGTTCTGGTTTCAGCTGGTTATCATGAAGCCCTCGGGCTCATTTCGGTTAAAATAGCTCCTCTATTCACGGAAATTCTTCCACGGGGGTAAAAATAGCTTCGCAATGCTGACACACAATAGTTCCCTTCTAGAGAGCATGACAAAGGCCTGTTTTCATTTCACACACAGCCGAGTCTGTGTTTTAGCCCCAAAAACACGCATGTTTAATCTTACACATGTCAAGAACAGTGGAAGTCGTTAACTTCACCGTCACGCCGCATTCTTTCAGAGCAGGTCGACTCACTGGCCCGATTGTTCGGCGGGTGACATGCTGTTTACGGTTAAACGCACTATTTAAATTGGAGCTATAATTACAGTTTAGCTCAGGGGGAAAAACGCCTGTGGAGAGAGAAAGCTTATTGTAAATCGATTCTTCTCATACAGAACCACTGGAACTAGGAGGAAGCCAGATTTTTACAGTGAACCCAAACTTTCTTAATTCTCTGTGTTTGTGTTTCTTAAAGATTTCTCTAAGTAATTCAGAGGAAAATCAAATGAACTGTAATCTCCAATCAACCAAGACATAAATTGTCTTTAACTGTCACATACCACAAAGTGAAATTCTTTCTTCACATATCCCATCCGTGGAGGTTGGGGTCAGAGCACAGGGTCAGCCACGATACAGCGCCCCTGGAGCAGGGTGGGTTGGGGGCCTTGCACAAGGGCCCAACAGTGGCAACTTGGCGGTGCTGGGGCTTGAACCCCAATCTTCTGGTCAGCGACTCACAGCCTTAACCACTTGAGCCACCACCGCCTATAAAATAGTTTGCTGCGTTGGCCGGGAATGTTCTGACCCTCAAAATAAATGTCATTTATCATTTTTAATGTAATTGAATTTGAATCATTGTGATTGTCATTATTATTATTATTATTATTATTATTATAGAACAGAGTGTGATGCTGTTATAGAATAATAATCAACAGCATGGTTATGAGTTTATTCCTTTTATACCTCAGAAATTTGGCTTTTTTTTTTTTTTAAACAACAACCTCATGCTTTCTAATCTGGTAATTTTAATGTTATGGCTGGAGATAAGTTAGTTCCTGTTTTCGCTTACTTTAGCAGCTATAAAGAGTTGTTCCCTCTGCAGCTTCTCTTTATTCTCTCTTGAAGTTAATGACACAAAACTTACAGCTTTACCTCTAACTGTTACAAAGCACTGACACTGGAGACTCCTTCCATAAATAAATGTTAAATAAACAAATCCAATTATATGGAGAATCCACGGTACAAGTCCATGTGAACCAGTTGCTATAGAAACGGTGTATTAAAACCAGTGTGTTAATCTAACAACAGCGCTATAATGCATTATAATCAGGATGCTCTGACACTGGAGACTCCTTCTGTAAATGTTAAGTAACATGTAGTCTCGCACCTCTGCAGTTGAGGGTTTCGTTCTGGCTTCCACCCTGTGTCTGGAGTTTACATGTTCTTCCTGTGCTTCAGACGTTTCCTCTAGGTTCTCTGGTTTCCTCCCCCAGTCTAAAGACATGTAGTGCAGGCTGATTGGCTTCTCTACATTATCTGTAGTGTGTGACATTGTGCCCTGTAATTCAATTCTGTTCAATTTATTTGTATAGCGCTTAGACACTGTATCAAAGCAGCTTTACAGGAGTATAGAAACATGATAAAGTTTATTCCTAACATTCATCCTTAATGAGCAAGCCAGAGGGGATGGTGGTGAGGAATAACTGCCTGAGATGGTCTGAGTTTCTTCCTCACCTTTGAGAATAACCCTTGAGAGGAACCAGGTTCAGAAACTAACACACATACTCATATGGGTGACACCGGACACTAAATAACGTAAATGTTGATAATATCCTTTCTACAACAGCAACCAAGAGCTCTTGAGGAGGTAATGGGTTGGTTTCCACAGCATTCCTCACCGCCTTGTTCTCCTAATCTCCTGGGAAACACTATGAAAAAGAATGGATGGCTGAGGCATTATTAGGATTCCGACTTGTGCTTCTTGGCAACCAACAGGGTTTTTTTTTTGGAACATTGCTATGGAAGAACATCATTAAGGAACATAATTGGACATGGAGATTCACAGTTGTATAAAAATGTGCTTCTTTGGTAAACATACACGAATTATTCTCACATTGAATGCTAAATGCATGCTCTCTCTCTCTCTCTCTCTCTCTCTCTCTCTCTCTCTCTCTCTCTCTCTCTCTCTCTCTCTCTCTCTCTCTCTCTCTCTCTCTCTCTCTCTCTACTCCCCTGGTGGTCAAAGCCACTGAGTTGGAGCTATGTGCTGACTCAGGGGGCAGAGATGCACTCCGCTGTTTGTTCAGGGCCGCTAATGGAGGCCTGTGCTAACGTCATTGTCACCATCCAGTGGAAAAGCATCTCACACTGATCCTGGCTGATATCACACAGATCACACATCGCGTTAATGATTGACTTTTTTTTCCTTTTTTTGCAGAGAAAACAACCACTTCGAATGCATGAGACTTGTGAGATCTGAGTCTTTATTTCTGCTCCATAACCCCAAATAGATTCCAGTCGTTTATGAGAGAAAGCTGGCAGAGGCTATGTGTACCAGCAAAGCTGTGTGTGTGTTGGAAGCCACTGTGCTGACTGAGGTAATACTTCATTTAACGAGTGAATATTAAATTTGTGTCGCTGAATTTTCAGAAAGAGAGAAAGGAGGGAGGAAGAAAGGCATCTGGGAATCGGTGTGTTTGGACACTTTTACAGCTTATTCCCACGGGTAAGTGTTTTACTTTAGAGCACAGCGTGATACATAAATGTGTGTAATCAGTGATACGGTGAAGCTGTTAGTAAGGAAATGTTTATATAATTTGTGTGCTTTGTAACAGTCAGAGATAAAGCTGACACTTTTGTATACTGTCATCTTCAAGGTGGAGGAGTTTACACTTTACACGGTTTCTCGGTAAGATAATGTTTCTTTGATTGTTTTATAACGTTCAAGAGAGAGAAAAAGACATGGCTGCTGAATGAACAAATTCTTATAACTGAAATACACCAATCAGGTATAACACTGTGATCAGTGAGAAGTGAAGAGAATAAGTCTGAGTACAGAACAGAGAACAGAAACTCACTCCCAGGTGCTTCATAACATTAAATATTAGATATTCCTGCGAGATCCTGTCTCGCCTTCTAACAGCCTCCTCTTTCTCTGCTGTGGTCTCTGCTTTTAGGTCTTGTGACTTCCCTCAGATCTTTCAGGAATTTTTACATTTGTTTTCTTGGAAGTTTAAACAGACAAGACAGGAAGAAAACAGACAGAATAGACTTTAACCTGCTGTAGAGCTGAGAGGTGAGCTGGAATGGTGTAATATTTATAGCTTAATAGACATGCTAGGTATATGCACAGGAGGCGATATCAGATGAATTCAATGCACTAAACTACTGTAACTAACTAACACACTTACGAAAAGCTGCTGGGTTCTTGAGCAAGGCCCTTAACCCTCACATACTCAGTTGTATAAAATGTAAGTTGCTGTAATGTAAACTACACCTCCTTTACTGGGACTGACTGGCATTGAGGCCACACCTCCTTCACTGGGACTAATAGACTGAGGTCATACCTCTTTAACTTCCATTAACAAGGATAAAGGCTTCACTGGAACTGACATGCCTAAGACCACAATTTCTTCAGTGGGATGGACTGGCATGAAGGCCACACCCCCTTCAGTGGGACTGTCATGACCAAAGGTCAAACCTCCTTCAGTGGTACTGACTGGCTTGAAGGCCACAGCTAATTCAGTGGAATTGACTGGCATGAAGGCCACATCTCCTTCAGTGGAACTGACTTGCATGAAGGCCACACTTCCTTAAGTGGGACTGGTTGGCACCTCCTTCAAGTAGGACTGGCTGGCATGAAGGCTACACCTCCATAAGTGGGACTGTCATGACTAAAGGCCAGACCCCCTTCAGTGGAACTGACTGGCATGAAGGCCACACCTCCTACAACAGTGCTGACATTAACAGTCAGTTAGTTAGTTCATACACTGTACGTTTATGTTTAGTAAATATAACAACGGCCAACTGATTACCCAATACCAAGTGGAAGAGTGAATGAGTTCAGATCATGTAGTGACAAGTATGCATTCCTGACTATATGGAAATGACTTAATAATCTCATACTTCTGCCCATCCTCACATTTGTAGAGACTTGTCAATGATCAACATTCTTTACTCACACCTGCAACGACACATGGATGTATGATTTTTCCCACTGAGTCACGCTGTCTCAGGCCTAGCTGGAAATACCCACGCTATCACTCAGCCTCACTGCAGCCATGTATATGTTGCTCAACATCTGGACTGGAGCAGAATCATACAAATTATACATTTCTTCCTGTCTGCCGCTGTAGAACTGGTTTAGATTATTTACCAGAACATTACACAATGACTGACTGCTCTTGATATTACACATCTATCTGTCTGAAACTACTTTTATTGTATAGTGTTGGCATTTTTTCTTTCTCCTGAAGTTAATAAGGCAAAAAAAATATCATGTTACTGAAGAACCATGAACAAAGCAGAAACTATTTTGATGATGTTGACAATCCTACTTACAGCTTTACCTCTGATTGCTCCTTCTGGTGGATTTCACCATATCAACAATTACACACATTAATGTTTTATGCGTGTTTTCCACCATACAAGAAGCTGTAAATGAACATATTAGAACACGATGCATTAATAGAAACTAGTTATCTGCACTACTGTCAGAGCTGCTGGTGGTAGGGTCAGGATTTGTTACCAACAGCATTAATCCATGAACCCATCCTGCCTTGTGTCAGCAGTCCAGGCTGGTGGAGGTGGTGTAATGATGTAGAGAATGTTTTCTTGGCACACTTTGAGCCATTAACACCAATCAATCAATCAATCAAGGCTTGAATGCCATAGCCTCTTTGAGTATTGCTGACCATGTGTATCCTTTAATAGCCACAATTTGCCATTTAACAGCTACTCCATGTATGATAATGCATCATGTCACAAAGCAAACATCATCTCAAACTGGCTTCAGGAACATTTCAGTGATCTTCAGTGGATCCAGTAGAACACCTTTGGGATGTGGTAGAACAGGAGATTCAAAGCATGACAGTGCACCAGGAATAATCTGCAGGAATTATATTATTCTATTAAATGTTATGTGATCATGTCAACAATGTCCAGAATCTCCAAGGAATGTTTCCCACATGGTGTGGAATCCATGCAATGAAGAACTGAGGCTGTTTCAAGAGCAAATGGAGGGCCTAGTGTAGTGTTCCTAATAAAGTGCCTGGTGAGTGTATATACTGTGTAGTGTAGTGTAGTGTAGCATAGCATACTGTAGTACAATGTAGTGGCTATTCTCTGAACTGGAGTTTATAAGTGGTGGTTATTTGAGTGACTGATGAGTGAATACAGTGTGAGGTTGGGCTTGTAATTTTAGAAAGGCAATTCAGTGTGTATTTGCTTTGTGCAAAAAATGGGCCGAAAGTCCAAAAGAATGACAGCAAAAGGTTGCCATGGTGTGTGTATGATTAGAATGAGCAGTAAAGGGCTCATATAACCTTCTTTGCTTTCAGCTAACAAGTAAACTTCCACGTCTGGCTTGGAAACTTGACACAACTGCAAAAGAATCGGCAACCACTATTGTGATAGGACCAGGACAAAGGTGGACAGATAACACAGTTTCTCACAGGTGAGAAATCAGCATCAGCACAGAATAGGACACATTTACTTGAATTATTCCCTTTCTTCTTGGTGGTTTTTAGATTAAGGGCAGTTTACACAGTTTTTTTTTTAATGTACAAGCATGCTATAGCACCAGTAGGGGTGGATTACATATCTAGGGTCATTTTGGTCAGTTTTTTAAAAGAATCATGGTTCCCTAATTTATTAGGAATTTGTATATTATGACATTTCTCAGTATCTGTATGAAGTCATAGCT
>NC_080726.1:2058204-2073204 GCF_019097595.1 Hemibagrus wyckioides
ATAACAATAAAGGACTCAGAAAACACGCACTCTGGATCGCTTACACGCGCGTTAAAGCTAGCAGAGGATCTGTGACTCGATGTGAGAAGAATAATTGAGGTAAATTGATTTAAAATATTTCCTTAAAAAGGAATGCACGAGACTAGGATTTTAAACGAAATTTTTATATTTTTTTAATGGATGTTTGATGTTTATACTTGATATAGCTACGGTAATGTTTCTTAAGAGGAGGGTTTATTATTCAAATTATGGAATAAATCGTTTTATTTTGACGATATTGTTGGTTTTGTGGAGTTAAGCGACAGGTTCATTCTCTTTTACCTCAAGAATGCAGCACGAGGAGGCTATATAGTCACGTGACATCGACAATTGTTTTTGTTTAATTCTTTAAAATGTTTTTATATTTTTTTTATAGTTTTCAAATATATGTATATATGTGTATATATATATATATATATATATATATATATATATATACATAATAATATACTCATATGTAAAATCTCATCTCTAGCTCTTATCCCATCTATTTCTTTTTCCATTCTCCAGTTTGCACTGATCCAAAGAATACTTTCATCTTCACCCCAAATAAAATGCGAACAGAGGAGGCATCTAGCACAGTGCTGCACAGACTGATCCAGGAACAGCTGCGTTATGGAAACCCCACAGATGCTCGCACCCTCCTGGCCATCCAGCAGCAGGCCTTACGGAGCACGGTGAGCGGAGGAGCCGGAAGCCCACGCTCCTCATCAGACAGCCTCTCTCAGGAGGAACGTCAGGAACCACAGGGTCAAGAACACCACGTTGACTTCCAGCACTCGGAAATCTATCCACCTTACCACCATGAGCAGCTGCCCACCTACGAGCAGGCCAAAGCGAATTCACAGCTCATGGCTTCTCAGTGGTGCCAGGACAGGAGGATTTGCCCAGAGGATGACCTGAAACCCAGCCACGCTAGGTCTCTTAGCGAGCGTCTCATGCAGCTCTCGCTTCTGCGCAGAGACATTAATGCGGAGTCGCTCAACATGAGCTCATCGTCTAGCTACCCGCAGATATCTGGCTATCAAGTTGGACAACATAACCTGAGATTTCAGTATCACACACCCACGTCCAATCACACTCATGAGTTTGACACGTTCTACCCGAAACCTCCACCACCGTTCCACTCCCAACACACCAGGTAATGCAGACGAGCCGCCAAGGACACGATTATGACTAATTAATTGTGTCTAATTGTAGGAAGGAGAGACTCGCATATTTTATGGACATTATCTTCGTCAGAGGCATTATACACAGCTCCAAAATGACCGCTAGAGAATATGAACACTAAATTCATCTACACTAGTGTTTCTCAGAAATAGGTCACTGATGGAATTCACAACCCACATGATCAAAGTTCTTGTATTAAGGGGTCCAAGCACCAGTGTCCAATCAGTGGTCAGTTTGGGTATTGAAAAGCTTCAAGAAAACATTACTTGGAAATTAATAATGTTATATCCATGCTAAAAATGTTCCATTGGAATTTATCGTCCAGTTGAAAGATTCCCAAGCTACAGAACGTTTAAGAACAGCTGATTTAGATGGATATGAATCATTTCTATCTGCATCTACCTTTACATCTTGGCTCACTAGTTGTTGATTAGCTTGCTTTTGCTTTTCTAAACATCTGCTTTTGTAATTTAAGAACTAACGATGCAATCTTTATGTTTAGACTTGTCCCACCTGTGCCCTCACCCGAAGCGCGGCATGTTTTCTGCAGTGCGCCCCCTGCTGGCAGGGAGGTCTCACCACAAATGGAGCTCTTGATGAAGGAGAATGAGAGACTGAAGCAGGAGCTGGAAGGCCATGCAGAAAAGGCGCTCAGGATTCAGAAGGTAAAACAATTCATCCTTATTATGTGTTATTACTGGCCTACTTGTATCCGCACACACCCTATGGATCGCTATGAATTTGTAAAGAAATGTACGCACTGTGTTATGCTAATTGTTGTGTTCCAAGAGATGACATACCGAGCATTATACGGCGGTCATGAACCGATGATAATTGCACTGAATGTATTTAAGCGCATTCAGGAGGCTTTTGTTAGCGTTTGGGCGTCTGTCTCGTAACATAGTAGCATAACATCACCTGACTTCTAAAGGTATTTATTAAGGTGAAAAGAAAGCATCCATTTCATTAGTGATGAGGTCACCACGTAGCTCCAGCTGGACCTGCTGTCAGCTGACCGAATTATCTGACAGCGGTGTGTTTAACTTTGGCTTAGCTCAGAGTGCCCATAAACCTTACCTATTTTTTTTTTCCAGTGTTGCGTCAACATAGCTTAGTATTCTCTCACTCCGATGGAATGATAATTGCTAGAGAGAGAGAGAGAGAGAGTTAGGCCCCGCCTTGTGTAAACTCACCTGGGTGGATAATGGCTCATTGTTTCCATATGAGTACAGCTAGGTGTGTGTGTGTGTGTGTGTAGAGATTTCAGACAGGAATGTATCACTCATTTTCTTGGGAAGAGACGCTCGCAACGAGTATCAGAGTCACACACGATACTATTATAAACTGGAATACAATTATGCGCATATATAATCAGGTATTCAAAAGGAGGCGGGGCTGGGTTGGGTCTGTTACTGTCATGTGCTGATTATTAATTTACATACAATGATGATCACTAAATCTCTCATCAGCCTAATTTAATTTAATTTAATTTTTTTTATTTAATTTTATTGTTTAATTTTATTTTATTGTTTTATTTTCTTATTTTATTTTATTTTTATACTAACTCTCCAGTCTATTCATTTTTTTTAATTTACTCATCTATTTTGTTTTTTATTTATTACTTTTTCATTTCTTGTATTTATTCACATGATTTAATTTATTTAATTTATTTATCTATATATTCATCATCCAAGCTGTTCACATTTATTTATTTATTTATTTATTTATTTATTTATTTTTATTGTCAATTTTCTTTTTTATCTTGTGTACATTATATGGTATAGTTGATAATGTTTAGCATACTATAAATAAAAACTCTCTCTCTTGCGCTTTCTCTCTCTCTCTCTCTCTCTCTCTCTCTCTCTTGTAGCTGGAGCAGGAAATCCAGAGGATCTCTGAGGCCTATGACACTTTAATCCAAGGATGTGTGAAGAGAGAAACGCTTGAGCAGACGCTCAGGAGTAAACTGATGGCTGAAATTAAGAGGCTTCAGGATATTAACACAGACCTGAGAGGTAAAGAAAAAAATCAGCAGGGTTTTTCTAGAATAATAAATGCATGAAGCTCTGCTGCAGTCGTGCGTGAAATATATACGTATATTCTAAGAGATTCCAAAACCTGTGATATGTAAACTTGTCCAGATTCCTAGTCACTCCTGAGGCTCATGTGTTTGCTTATGTGTTTTACAGAAAGTCTGGAGAGCAGCAACATTCAGGCGGCGAAGGACGAGAAAACTGCTGACTACAATGAGCAAGTTATCACTAAACTACGCATGCAGAGTGAGTAAATCTACAGCGTTATTAACTCAGTGTGATGTTTTAAACCAGTGTAGTGTACATTAGGGGCTGTTAAAAACACACTCTTAACCGGAAATTCATGAGACGTTCATCTCACTTCTACACCGATCAGCCATAACATTATGACCACCTGCCTAATATTGTGTTGGTCCCCCTTTTGCTGCCAAAACAGCCCTGACCCATCCTGCACTGTGTATTCTGACCCCTTTCTATCAGAACCAGCATTAACTTCTTCAGCAGTTTGAGCAACAGTAGCTCGTCTGTTGGATCAGATCACACGGGCCAGCCTTCACTCCCCACCTTGACCCTGTCTCCGGTTCACCACTGTTCCTTCCTTTGACCACTTTTGATAGATATTGACCACTGCAGACCGGGAACACCCCACAAGAGCTGCAGTTTGGGAGATGCTCTGATCCAGTGGTCTAGCCATCACAATTTGGTCCTTCGTCAAACTCAAATCCTTACGCTTGTCCATTTTTCCTGCTTCTAACATCAACTTTGAGGACAAAATGTTGATGACTTGCTGCCTAATATATCCCACATTCTAGTGTGAAAGTATGGGAAGTGAAGGGAAAGCAGTACTGTTCTCTAACAGTATAAACATATCGGAAACATATCAAACATATTTTTAAATAACGATCAAGATGCATATGGATGTTAAAAGTACAAGCTGTGAGAGGATTCTTGGAAAAGCCGTGTCTGTTAAATAACTTAAAATCAGACAGGAAGCGAGTTTGCAGTCTTCAGCTCAGGAATTTGGTTCACAGACACCACACGTGACCTTTGTCCTTGACAGTAGAGCGATCAGACTATCATTATTATGATGATTATCAGACATCAGACATTACTCCTCTGTTACTCAGCCGGTGGGAAACAGATGAAGGAATGTTTGTAAAACTTTCAGTATGTGTGACACAGGGCGGGTGACTGCTTCTCCTCTCTTTTTTTTCCTTTGCATTCCTTGGCCTCTTGCGTAAAAACTACACGGTTTATATTTTGCAACCGAATTCCTTGGATATGAGCAGGAAGTCGCAACACAATCATGGCCTCTCAGGAAAGGCTTGGTTTTTAGTCTCAGCTAGAACAAGATTAACCCTTTCATCTCCATGTAAAGTTCATACTGCTTTAAATCCACACCGCTCTTATTGGCTTGACTGAATAATTCTAAACTAATAGTAGTTACTAAATAATCTGCTTTAAGATGAATAAGCCAAGGCTTTGAGGTGTGTGTGTGTGTGTTTATTAGGGTTAAGAGAACACAATCAAAGTCCAGAGCTGGGGTCAAAGTACAGGCAGACCAAAACCACATGCCCTCACTATTAGGGATGCCACAATACTCAATATAATATTGAAGCGTTCAGTACGACCTCCATGATACAATACCCGTATGTGAACCGCGGTTTTTCGTTTTTTTCTTTAAAACAATAATAACCATGTGTTTTTTTTTTTCCTTCATGCGCTCTATTACACTCTGTATCTCCTGTTTGTGTTTGCCTGTACTGTATGTCTACGCGCTGAGACAGACACGCCTCCCCGTGAGTAAATATCCAATCAGTGAGTGCTAAAGTTAGGGGCGGTAACCATGCTTGTGATGCTGGTGTCAGATTTCACTCTAACCCTGGAGAGCGGTGAAGTGAGGCAGAAACATGAGGAAGCAGCGCCGTGATTCAGATCTGTGGTGTGGGAAGATTTGTAGACCATGATTCCGATGAAACAAAAACATTAAACAAAAAAATGACTGTGTTTAAGCAGTGTCCAACACGAGTTAGATACGGACATGGAAACACTTCCAGCATGACCACACATCTACAGCTCCATCACCCAGAGATATCACTGTGTGGAAGCGGGAGACTTTTCTCCTGACCTCTACGAAAAAACACACAAAAAATTGAAAATGCTTTGGTTAAAGCACAAAGTCTTGCTCTAATAAGAGATAGCTGGAGCTCGGGGGTAACAGAGTTATCTCACAGTGACTGGTCATTACAGAGAGTTATCTCACAGTGACTGGTCATTACAGAGAGTTATCGCACAGTGACTGGTCATTACAGAGAGTTATCTCACTGTGACTGGTCATTACAGAGAGTTATCTCACCGTGACTGGTCATTACAGAGAGTTATCTCACCCTGACTGGTCATTACAGAGAGTTATCTCACCCTGACTGGTCATTACAGAGAGTTATCTCACCCTGACTGGTCATTACAGAGAGTTATCGCACAGTGACTGGTCATTACAGAGAGTTATCGCACAGTGACTGGTCATTACAGAGAGTTATCGCACAGTGACTGGTCATTACAGAGAGTTATCTCACCGTGACTGGTCATTACAGAGAGTTATCTCACCGTGACTGGTCATTACAGAGAGTTATCTCACCGTGACTGGTCATTACAGAGAGTTATCTCACCGTGACTGGTCATTACAGAGAGTTATCTCACCCTGACTGGTCATTACAGAGAGTTATCTCACAGTGACTGGTCATTACAGAGAGTTATCGCACCGTGACTGGTCATTACAGAGAGTTATCTCACCGTGACTGGTCATTACAGAGAGTTATCTCACCATGACTGGTCATTACAGAGAGTTATCTCACCGTGACTGGTCATTACAGAGAGTTATCTCACCGTGACTGGTCATTACAGAGAGTTATCTCACCCTGACTGGTCATTACAGAGAGTTATCTCACCCTGACTGGTCATTACAGAGAGTTATCTCACCCTGACTGGTCATTACAGAGAGTTATCTCACCCTGACTGGTCATTACAGAGAGTTATCTCACCGTGACTGGTCATTACAGAGAGTTATCTCACAGTGACTGGTCATTACAGAGAGTTATCGCACAGTGACTGGTCATTACAGAGAGTTATCTCACCCTGACTGGTCATTACAGAGAGTTATCGCACAGTGACTGGTCATTACAGAGAGTTATCTCACCGTGACTGGTCATTACAGAGAGTTATCTCACCCTGACTGGTCATTACAGAGAGTTATCTCACCCTGACTGGTCATTACAGAGAGTTATCTCACAGTGACTGGTCATTACAGAGAGTTATCGCACAGTGACTGGTCATTACAGAGAGTTATCGCACAGTGACTGGTCATTACAGAGAGTTATCTCACAGTGACTGGTCATTACAGAGAGTTATCGCACAGTGACTGGTCATTACAGAGAGTTATCGCACAGTGACTGGTCATTACAGAGAGTTATCTCACAGTGACTGGTCATTACAGAGAGTTATCTCACCGTGACTGGTCATTACAGAGAGTTATCTCACCCTGACTGGTCATTACAGAGAGTTATCTCACCCTGACTGGTCATTACAGAGAGTTATCTCACCCTGACTGGTCATTACAGAGAGTTATCTCACCCTGACTGGTCATTACAGAGAGTTATCGCACAGTGACTGGTCATTACAGAGAGTTATCGCACAGTGACTGGTCATTACAGAGAGTTATCGCACAGTGACTGGTCATTACAGAGAGTTATCTCACCGTGACTGGTCATTACAGAGAGTTATCTCACCGTGACTGGTCATTACAGAGAGTTATCTCACCGTGACTGGTCATTACAGAGAGTTATCTCACCGTGACTGGTCATTACAGAGAGTTATCTCACCCTGACTGGTCATTACAGAGAGTTATCTCACAGTGACTGGTCATTACAGAGAGTTATCGCACCGTGACTGGTCATTACAGAGAGTTATCTCACCGTGACTGGTCATTACAGAGAGTTATCTCACCATGACTGGTCATTACAGAGAGTTATCTCACCGTGACTGGTCATTACAGAGAGTTATCTCACCGTGACTGGTCATTACAGAGAGTTATCTCACCCTGACTGGTCATTACAGAGAGTTATCTCACCCTGACTGGTCATTACAGAGAGTTATCTCACCCTGACTGGTCATTACAGAGAGTTATCTCACCCTGACTGGTCATTACAGAGAGTTATCTCACCGTGACTGGTCATTACAGAGAGTTATCTCACAGTGACTGGTCATTACAGAGAGTTATCGCACAGTGACTGGTCATTACAGAGAGTTATCTCACCCTGACTGGTCATTACAGAGAGTTATCGCACAGTGACTGGTCATTACAGAGAGTTATCTCACCGTGACTGGTCATTACAGAGAGTTATCTCACCCTGACTGGTCATTACAGAGAGTTATCTCACCCTGACTGGTCATTACAGAGAGTTATCTCACAGTGACTGGTCATTACAGAGAGTTATCGCACAGTGACTGGTCATTACAGAGAGTTATCGCACAGTGACTGGTCATTACAGAGAGTTATCTCACAGTGACTGGTCATTACAGAGAGTTATCGCACAGTGACTGGTCATTACAGAGAGTTATCTCACAGTGACTGGTCATTACAGAGAGTTATCTCACCGTGACTGGTCATTACAGAGAGTTATCTCACCCTGACTGGTCATTACAGAGAGTTATCTCACCCTGACTGGTCATTACAGAGAGTTATCGCACAGTGACTGGTCATTACAGAGAGTTATCGCACAGTGACTGGTCATTACAGAGAGTTATCTCACCCTGACTGGTCATTACAGAGAGTTATCTCACCCTGACTGGTCATTACAGAGAGTTATCTCACAGTGACTGGTCATTACAGAGAGTTATCTCACAGTGACTGGTCATTACAGAGAGTTATCGCACAGTGACTGGTCATTACAGAGAGTTATCGCACAGTGACTGGTCATTACAGAGAGTTATCGCACAGTGACTGGTCATTACAGAGAGTTATCGCACAGTGACTGGTCATTACAGAGAGTTATCGCACAGTGACTGGTCATTACAGAGCGGATTGGGAATAAAGAGCGCCGTCCATACCCGTGTCCTGTAATAAAGTCATACAAGCGCTAATTTTTATATCTCACTATTTTCAGTACACTGTCATTGTGTTAGTTGATTTTTGCATTTAGGTAAAATAAAGAGAATTGCAATTAAAACCAGTTTTTTTTCTTCTTAACAAACATACTGTTCCTGTCACCTAAACAAAGAATAATGGAAAAAAACCTTTAATTTGCCAAGCCATCCGAACCGAACCGAACCGTGGTTAAAAACCGCGGTACGTATTGAACCGTGGGTTAACTGTATTGTTGCATCCCTACTCACTATACACTAGAAACTATTTACTATAGACATCATCTTTATATTCGGTGCTAAACGAAAAAAAAGTTTTTAAACTCCGACTAGAGAAATAAAACAAACGAAAATGTCTCCTTAACTTCAAACTGTGCATTAAGAAGCACCAGGTCAGACTGATGTACTGCTATAATAATATAAAGTGTAGGAAGAGATTCCTAAACACTTGTCTGTTGAATTTGTAATCAGTCTCTCTCTCTCTCTCTCTCTCTCTCTCTCTCTCTCTCTCTCTCTCTCTCTCTCAGATGAGGAGCAGAAGTTGCAGTGTGCACGAATGGAGCATGAGGTTCAGCTCCTGCGTGAGGAGACCAGCTCTGCGCAGGAACGCAGCCAGCAGCTGCAGGCCGAGCTGAACAGGAAGAGCGCCTATGTGGAGCGGGTGGAGCGTCTGCAGGGGGCGCTGGCTCAGTTGCAAGCCACCTGTGAGAAGAGAGAGGGGCTGGAGTTCCGTCTGCGTACACGACTTGAAACGGAGCTGCGCACACTTAGGAACCAACAGGTGTGTGCATATGATTGTATAAACACACACACACACTATATATATATATATAAAGTGGACAATGCTATCGATTTGAAGGTTACAGTAATTTCTGTATTTCTGATTCTGTTCCAACAGAGACAGACACAAACGAGTCCGGGCGTCTCAGCATCCTCGGCGAACGTGAGCACTCTGCTAGAGCGCCTGAGGGAACGAGAGGAGCGGATTTTAGCCCTGGAGGCCGATATGACGCGCTGGGAGCAGAAATACCTGGAGGAGAAAACCATGATGGAGTTTGCCATGGACACAGCGGCCACCGCTGCAGCTCAGAGGTGAAGACTGAAACAATCAAACCTTTTGATATAAACTTAGATGTACTTTTGAATCTGTGATTTTTACCTGGTATGTTTTTATTTCGTTTTTCACAGAGACACCACCATCATCAACAACCGCTCTCCGTGTCTGTCCTCTAAAACCAGCTGCAGTGGGGATCTCCCTCAGGCTGAGCGTCAGAGCCAGGAAGTGGAGAACAGGTACGAGATCATGCAGCACGAGGTTCACAGCTAAACACACCAGTTTATAGTAAAGTTCAGCATAATAGATCTTTGTGTAACTTCTTGTAGCTCTTGTTAAAAAATAAAGTCTGTGATTAAAGACTCTTTTCATGATCTTTAATCTCGAATCTTGTGCGTTGGCTCAGAATCCGCGCTCTGTACGGACAGATCATGGAGAAGGATGCCGTGATTAGCGTTCTACAGTATCGGCTCCAGCAGGAACAGGAGAAAGGTGAAGGCGACGAGGGTGTGTCTTCGAATGACCTCACCCACTCTGGCTCAAGCTCCTCCTCCGATAAAGGTAAGAATAACAGTAACATAATATTACATTATATTGCATACACCGATCAGGTATAACATTGTGAGCAGTGAGAGGTGAAGTGAATAAGACTGATGTTAAGAAGTTAATGCTGGTTCTGATAGAAAGGGGTCAGGATACACAGTGCAGGACGGGTCAGGGCTGTTTTGGCTGCAAAAGGGAACCGACACAATATTAGAGAGGTGGTCATAATGTTATGCCTGATCGGTGTATAATAAAACAACATTAATACTAATTTTGCTAATACATTGTGAAACTGATGTCTCAGAGGCATTTAAATGACAGATTTCTTCCGTTTCTTTTGTTAAAGGAAAGTGCAGCACAGACGAGCAGACAGGAAACATGTCGAGTTTTTCCCATGTTGCTGATGCAGTGTGTAAGGCCAGGGGCCGGGCTGAGCCCACGACACACACAACACCAGCAGCAGAGCAACTTTCCAGTATTCGGGGTCAGTACACTCTCTCTCACACACACACACACACACACACACACACACGTACAGAATGATGAGGAATGGAAAAACAGAATGAGTTAGTGATTAGTATGAACTCTGCATGGATCATTGCACAGCAGAGTTCACATTGATTAGACTCAAGCTGCATTCCAGCCGTTATTGATTTACCAGAGAGTGTGTGTGTGTGTGTGTGTGTGTGTGTGTGTGTGTGAACAGAACAGCATGCTGGCTCTCTGATGTGAATAAATATTTACAGATGTGAAACACTTATTTTTAAAGTACTATGTAATGGCTACATGAAAATATTTTCACCAAACAAATTCAGAGTGCAGATTCACTGACGGAAATTATATCTTGAATAAATAAACAGTGGTCTAGCTCTCAGTCAGATTATTAACAGATTATTGGGCTGCATGTGAGAGTGGCTCATGTCATTCATACACCAGAATATACACTGATCAGGCATAACATTATGACCACCTGCTTCATATAGTGCTGGTCCCCCTTTTGCTGCCAAAACAGCCCTGACCCGTCCTGCACTGTGTATTCTGACCCCTTTCTATCAGAACCAGCATTAACTTCTTCAGCACTTTGAGCAACAGTAGCTCGTCTGTGGATCACACGGGTCAGCCTTCTCTCCCCACGTGCATCATTGAGCCTTGACCGCCCATGACCCTGTCACCGGTCCACCACTGTTCCTTTCTTGGACCACTTTTGATAGATACTGACCACTGCAGACCGGGAACACCCCACAAGAGCTGCAGTTTTGGAGATGCTCTGATCCAGTGGTCTAGCCATCACAATTTGGCCCTTTTGGTCAAACTCACTCAAATCCTTACGCTTGTCCATTTTTCCTGCTTCTAACATCAACTTTGAGGACAAAATGTTGACTTGCTGCCTAATATATCCCACCCACTAACAGGTGCCATGATGAGGAGATCAGTGTTATTCACTTCACTTGGCACTGGTCATAATGTTCTACCTGATCGGTGTATTTCTCATTAGCCAAGATATCTCAACAATACCTTTGACGTCAACTATATGAAGGTTTTGGGATGTATTTACATAAAAGACGCTTGCTTTACTAACCTACTTGATGTTGATTTCTTTTTACAGAAAGCAGTAAACAGAAGGCTGTGAATCCATTCAAAGGTCTGGACAGTGTGGAAGCTGAGGATGTGGAAATCTTCATCTGAGTGACGGATCTCCACTGAGCCATGGAAGTGAGAAACAGAGAGACACAGCGGTGTCCAGAGGATCCGAAGCTAAGCTTTGGTCACACTCGTGGACCGTTCTCTAAACTCAAGGAAGGAAAGAAAAACCTGAGGAGTGTGAACAGTTCGAGCAGGAGTTAGTGTTGTGTTGCGATTCAGAGGAATCGGAGAGACCAGAAATCAATGCAATGCTTAAACTCATAAATCAATTAGAGTGCATAAATATTTATTCAGAACATTACATTCGTACCTGGCCATGACTCACAGCTTCAAGACAAAAACCCAGGCCACACCCCCTCGATTCATTAAAGCCCTGAACCTTAAATGTCAAAAACATTTAGCAGAGATTACGTCACATCCACACTTTCACTGTTTATAAATCTGATTATGGATTTAAAATTTAGGAAAAAATATTTTTCTTCCTGTACAACCCTTCGTCTATTTAAGAACGTTATCTAAGTCTGTATTTATAAATTTTTTCTCACTTCCTTTTTTTTCTCCCTCTCACGCTCTCGTTGATCTCACCGCATTGTTATTCTCCGACATTTTTTTTCTGGAGGCTGAAACTCTTGTGGTTTTTACAGCTCCACCTTTACTGTGCATTCTTTTCATTTTCTCCCAGAAGCTAGTGGAAAAATACGCCGCAGTCTAACGATTTTACAGAAGATTTAAAGGGGATAAAAGAATTGTGGAATTATAAATTATTATTATTATTATTATTATTTACCCTTATTATTGTTTCCCGTTTGTACGATGCATCTGCTGGTCAGTGTGTGGTACTCACGATCACGCCAAGCTGTGCTTTCTTCATGTATTTTGTTTACCGTGTGGTAAGATAAGATTAATATATTTGCCTTTTTTCTATTAGTGGATCGAATACTGAAACGGTTCATTCCAACACTGCGTAAAAGATGTGAACGTTCTGGAACATTTCACACATAAATAAAGGTGTTAATATATTTAACCGTCTCTTAATGTGTTTCATTTGTCATCATCCACACTGTCTGAAACGTCAAGACGAGAGTAAATACCACGTCACGTCTGCGTGACACGGCCCTGACTCACGTGGAATGGAACCTGTTCATGACTGGTGAGTAAGTTTTTAACTGTAATGACCGTGAGGAACATTCCTGCTCTGCATCACGACGTTAACCACAACGTGACTCCACCCGTGTCTAACACCAAACACATCACTGATATGGAACTTTTATATGTTCTCGTACCACTGCTAGGTTCTGGATTCTGATTGGTCAGAAGGTGTTGATTAATCCCCCACAACAGAATCTCTGACAGTAATGTGGTGTTTCAAATACGCTGTTTCTCGTCCTCAGGGCAGAAGGTGCGCCACAAAGAAACGCTGTGCTATATATATAATACTATACTATACTATACTATACTATACTATACTATACTATACTATATAATACTGTCCATATAATAACAGACCACTGCCCAATCTCCAGATGTGAACCCTACTGAAAACCTCTGGAATGTCATCAAGAGGAAGATGGATGGTCACAAACCATCAAGTAAAGCTGAGCTGTTTGCTTTTTTGCAAAAAGAGTGGTATAAAGTTCCCCAATAGTAATGTGATAAACTGGTGGAGATCATGGAGCCAAAACCCATGCAGATCGGGGTTATTCCACCAAATACTGATCTCTTAATGTTATTTACACAAAGCATTAACACAATCTGTTTACAAATGATTTACATTTTGTTTTATTTGAGTTATTAAAGCTCTGCAAATACTGCATGATCTTGGGTTATTTTGATGTGATGTCATTCCCTTTAATAACACTCTAAATAACAATAGCTTTATTTGGAATTTAGGAGAAATATTGTCAACAGTTCACAAAAAATAAACAAAACTGTTCATCTGACCAATACATGACCCTGGGAGAAAAAAAACAGAAGAAACTGATTATTTTTGCAGTAGTCTCTTATTTTTTTTCCAGAGCTGTAATACTATACTGTACTATACTATTCTATACTATGTTAAATAATTATAGTATACTATATAACACTATACTATACTATGTTAAATAATACTATAGTATACTATATAATACTATACTATATAATATTATACTATACTATATAATACTATATTAAATAATTCTATACTATACTATATAATACTATGTTAAATAATTCTATAGTATGTTATATATGTATAGTATATATACTATGTTATATACTATATAATTCTATATTATACTATATAATACTATACTATACTATATAATACTATATAATACTATACTATATAATATTATACTATACTATATAATACTATGTTAAATAATTCTATAGTATACTATATAATACTATGTTAAATAATTCTATACTATACTATATAATACTATGTTAAATAATTCTATAGTATGTTATATATGTATAGTATATATACTATGTTATATACTATATAATTCTATATTATACTATATAATACTATACTATACTATACTATATAATACTATGTTAAATAATTCTATAGTATACTATATAATACTATACTATATAATATTATACTATACTATATAATACTATGTTAAATAATTCTATAGTATACTATATAATACTATGTTAAATAATTCTATAGTATGTTATATATGTATAGTATATATACTATGTTATATACTATATAATTCTATACTATACTATATAATACTATATAATACTATATAATACTATACTATACTATATAATACTATATAATACTATACTATACTATATAATACTATGTTAAATAATTCTATAGTATACTATATAATACTATACTATACTATATAATACTATGTTAAATAATTCTATATTATACTATACTATACTATACTATACTATACTATATAATGCTATATAATACTATGTTAAATAATTCTATACTATACTATATAATACTATACTATATAATATTATACTATATAATACTATACTATACTATACTATATAATACTATGTTAAATAATTCTATATTATACTATATAATACTATACTATACTATATAATACTATACTATACTATATAATACTATGTTAAATAATTCTATACTATACTATATAATACTATACTATACTATATAATACTATGTTAAATAATTCTATATTATACTATACTATACTATACTATACTATACTATACTATACTATACTATACTATACTATACTATACTATACTATATAATGCTATATAATACTATGTTAAATAATTCTATACTATACTATATAATACTATATAATACTATACTATATAATACTATATAATACTATACTATATAATACTATGTTAAATAATTCTATACTATACTATATAATACTATGT
>NC_080726.1:2078204-2203204 GCF_019097595.1 Hemibagrus wyckioides
GACTTGATGACATCATGGAACGAATAAAACAGAGAAATTTCATCATTAATAAAGTTTAAAGTTTCATTTGCACACAAAACTCAAGCTGAAGTCTAATGAACAGTCCAGGACTTTTGGTAATAATTTTAAATAGAATTTATTAAATAACGTAGTGCTAACTCCTACAGAGACAGAGAGTGTGTGTGTGTGTGTGTGTGTGTGTTCATTAAAAGAAGCGCCGGCTTCTTTCTCTCACCAGCACCCTCTCCTGCATGTACATGTTCACATAAGAGTTCAGCAAGTCGTCCATTTTATATCCCTGAAACACAGGACACACAGGATGAGCTCGGAGACGAAGAGAAGAAATAAAATTAATAAAAACAGATATTAGATTTGTCGCCTGTCAATCAAAACCTACGCTGAAAATTTTAAACCAAAAGTCCAGACAGTCTGCAGCCAAAACAGCTCCAAGTTACAAGAACAATAACATTAACATCATTTTCATTCATTAACGTCAGAAAAACGTCTAATTTTGCGCTAAACACGATATTTAACTCCTCCCATAACTCAAGATGAAGATGAGTTAGAATTCTGTTTGTGAATAAACATTTAAAAATACTTATTTATTTGCAATACGTTAAATAAAAACACTCATTCTAACCCTTTATTCCCAGGACACCGGTGGAATTGAACTGGACGTATGAGACGTTTTCACTCAGTATGAAGAACTGAATGATGTTCAGGCTGTGAGTCTGATCTAAAACGAGTCTGTCGGCTTTCAGTGTGTTTTAGACGTGTGTTTTTCCCTCTGTTGGAGAACCTTACACAGAACTTTACTGGTTGAAGATGAAATCTGAGCTGCTTTTCAGATGAACAAACACTGAAATGTGTTTGAGATCAACATTTACATTTGGATGTTGGCTAAATAAAACATTTGTATATGTGAGAAATAAAGAGAGAATCAGGACACGGCGTGTTTACACGTGTCAGCATCACATCCTGACCTCACCTCACCATTCTTTCCTGCACAGTATTTATATAAATCTGTGGAGGAGACTTGAAGTGGTGGGTTTTCTTTTAAAAAAGCATCGCAGGAGATTTTACTAATCTCATAAAATGAGAAGGATAAAGAGGTTTTAAATATGACTGAGGTGAACAGCTGGAGTAACCTACAGGCCCGTGAATGTTGCCAGCTGTGGTGGGAAAAATGTGTGTCCTTGTGAGAAAGCAAAGGTTTCATTATATTTGCGATCTACTCCGCCCTCGAATGTGTTACAAAACCACATGCAGCGACTCCTGTGGAGAAAAGAGTTGCTCTGGGTCTGTATTGTTTTGCTACAGGTGACCGCTTCTGGACAACTGGTCATCTCTTCTGTGTCAGCAAAGCTGTAATTTGGCATGAGGTGGCATCTAGTGAGTATGTGGACAGGCAAGGCGTGAGTGTAAATGTAAAATACAGCTTATGCATAAGTGGAATTTGAGGTCTGACAAAATTAAAAAGAGGAGAGAGAGAGAGGGAGAGAGAGAGGGAGAGAGAGTGTGTGTGTGTGTGTGTGTGTGTGCGTGTCTCACCATTGAGGTTTCACACAGCAGTGTGTTTCCCTTCACCAGGCTTCCGATGGTCAGGTGGAAGTAAGTGTTGCCGCTGGACCAGTTAGTGATTCTGCTGAAAGGATGCATCACCAGCACCTCCTACAGGAGCACAACAGTACAGTCTTATTCTCTCTCTCTCTCTCTCTTATAATTGTGTGTTGTTTTTTGTAATGCAGTACACAGGACTCGGACTGGTGTACCTTGGTTTTGGGGTTGATGAGACTGACACCTTGCTTGCTGATGGAGATGAGGATGACGTTGGGATAGCTGCGTTCAGATGTTTGCTGTCAAAGATAGAGAACGAGATGTTTAGTAATGTAGCAGAGAGCAAATCAGAACATTAGTGTAAATTATTCTGCTCTAAAAGGTGTGAATTTAATGAATATGTATAAGCTGATTTTTAAATGAGGGCGTGGCCTCTGTGTCTGTCAGTCCGAGTAAATGGAGGCATGGCCTCTGAGTCTGTCAGTCCGAGTAAATGGAGGCGTGGCCTCTGAGTCTGTCAGTCCGAGTAAATGGAGGTGTGGCCTCTGTGTCTGTCAGTCTGACTTAATGGAGGAGTGGCCTCTGTGTCTGTCAGTCTGAGTAAATGAAATGGAGGCGTGGCCTCTGTGTCTGTCAGTCTGAGTAAATGAAATGGAGGCGTGGCCTCTGTGTCTGCCAGTCTGAGTAAATGAAATGGAGGAGTGGCCTCTGTGTCTGTCAGTCTGAGTAAATGAAATGGAGGCGTGGCCTCTGTGTCTGTCAGTCTGAGTAAATGAAATGGAGGCGTGGCCTCTGTGTCTGTCAGTCTGAGTAAATGAAATGGAGGCGTGGCCTCTGTGTCTGTCAGTCTGAGTAAATGAAATGGAGGCGTGGCCTCTGTGTTTACCTTCACTTCGAAGAACGCACAGCCGAACGTGGGCCAGGAAGTGATGGCCTTCAGGAAGCGCACTTTAGCCTCTTCCACTGTGATTCCTGCCTGCTTATTGTACTCACTGATTATGTGCTGTAACAGAAACCACACACACACACACACACAAGATAGGCAGTAATTAATACAGACAGACAGAAATGATTGAGAGTGTGTTTGTGTGTGTGTGTGTGTGTGTGTGTGTGTATCAGACCTTCTTCCAGTCCTCAGTGGACATGATCTTGTGCTGGTCAGCAGGTACGAGTTCCTTCATCATTCTGGGGATCATGACAAACTGTGATCGGTCTGCGTCCACTCGCACCCTGAACAGGATTCCAGCCAGAGAGATCAGATCCTGCTTCTCCACACTGTGATAACCACGCAGATACTTCGGCAACTCCTGAACAAACACAACACACAACACACAACACACACACAACACACACACAACAAGCGCTTTGTTGTCAAGTTTGAAGCGCTTACCGCGAGTTCTTGCCTGTGTTGGAGTTTTTCATTCGAAGTTTATATCGTCTGTTTCTTTTTTCTCTTTCACCTAAATTTCTTACTCTGTCAGGTTTCGTTTGATAAATCTTTACTTGCATATTGCAGTTAATTGTTCTTTTGTTTTTCTATCGGGTGAAGCCTTTCCCTCCCCCCCGGTTTTTACACAGCAGTCGGAGGATAGATTCACTCAAAGGTACGTGATCATTCATTATGGCTAACTTTCAGCTGGTTCAGTGTTTGAGCTGCAGGATGTTCAGTAATTCTTCCTCCGTCATTAGTGTTAATTTTACCTGTGATAAGTGTACACTAGTTAGCTCTCTGACAGAGAATATATTAGCTTTAGAGGTGTGCATCCAGACACTAGAGAGGGTTAGTGATGGTGAGAGCAGTGTAGTGTCTGTAGGAGGAAGTCTGGATGCCTTAGGTGGAGTAAGTAATTCCCCAACTCCGGCATTAGAGCTCTCACAGCGGGGCGAATGGGTGACGACTCAGCGGCATAGTCGCAAAGCCAAGGCTAACGCTAAGGCTTGCCCACGGGAGCACCACTCCTCTCCGCTTCACATGACCAACAGGTTTGCTCTCCTCAGTGAAGAACCCGCTGAGAAACCTGAAAGAGCTCTGGTTATAGGAGACTCCATTTTAAGGCATGTGAAATTAGCTAGGCCTTTAGGGGCTCCAGCAGCACAGGTTAGGTGTATTCCGGGAGCCAGGGCGCCGGACATTGCAGGTAATCTTAGGGTCCTAGGCAAGCACAGGTTCTCCAAGATAGTTTTCCATGTAGGAGCTAATGATATACGCCTTCGTCAGTCTGAGGTTACTAAGAGTAATGTTGTAGACGTGTGTAAATTAGCGAAGGCGATGTCCGATGCTGTAGTATGCTCTGGCCCCATCCCAATGTGGCATGGTGATGTAGCTTACAGCAGGTTATGGTCGCTGAACTGCTGGATGTCCAGGTGGTGCTCCGAAAACAATGTGGGCTTCATAGACAATTGGAGCTCTTTTGAGGGCAAGGCTGGCCTGTTAGGACGGGACGGTGTCCATCTCACTCGGGAGGGTGCTGCTCTCATTTCTTGCAGCATAGCACATAGGCTTAGAGCAGATCTAGTTAATCGGTGACAATCCAGGGCCAGGGCCAGGGAGCAGACAAGCAGGTTAATCCCACCGTCTGTTAGCTGCAAAGAGTCATCACTCAGGGTTCATAACATTGAGACTGCGTCTGTTCCCCGAACCAAACGAAAATGTTTTAACAGAAATCAGAAAATTTGTTTTAGTAACCTGATTAACAAAAAACTAGATGATAGTGAATGCACAGCCAGCACCTTTGATCTGAAGCTAGGACTGTTAAATATAAGATCTCTGTCAACTAAAGCACTTATTATTAATGAACTGATTACTGATCAGGAGTTTAGTGTTCTTTGTTTAACAGAAACATGGATTAAACAAAACGAGTATGTAGCATTAAATGAAGCTTGTCCACCTGGTTTTAGCTATATGCACCAACCGCGTCTAACAGGCAGGGGGGGAGGTGTCGCAGTTATTCATGATAATAAGCTAAGCGCCACACAGAAACCCAGACATCAGTTCAACACATTCGAAGTTCTTTATACTAACCTAACGTATGCAAGTACAGATAATAAGTTCACAGAGTCAGTTCCACTAATTGTTATTTACAGACCCCCAGGGCCATACTCTGAATTCCTCAGTGAATTTGGAGATTTTACTTTAAACCTTGTTGTTTCTTTAGACAAAGCATTAATAGTAGGAGACTTCAACATTCATTTTGATAAGCCAGAAGACCCTCTGAGAACAGCAGTTGTGTCCATCTTAGATTCATTAGGTGTTAATCAAAATGTAATAGGACCCACTCATAATGGAGGTCACACTCTGGATCTCATTTTTACATTCAGATTAAATATAGAAAACAGAGTCACTCTTCCACAGTCGGAAGCTATCTCAGATCATGATCTAGTTTCATTTAGAATGCGTCTTAGACACGAGATGTGCAATTTGCCACATTACCGTATGAAGCGTACATTTACGTCTGCTACTGCAGAAAGATTTACCGATAGTCTCCCAGAATTATCACACATGATTGGTTCACCTTCTGACCCCACAGAACTTGACCAGGCGACTGATTACCTGGAGTCAATGTTTCAGAACACCCTAGACACTGTAGCTCCACTTAAAAGGAAAAAAATTAAAGACAAGAAACTAGCACCCTGGTACAACGACCACACACGAGCTTTAAAACAATCAGCTAGGAAACTAGAGCGTAAATGGCGTCAAACTAAATTAGCAGTATTCCAGATTGCGTGGAAGGAAAGCCAAAAATTCTCTTAGTGCTGCTAGATCAGCGTATCTCTCTGCCCTAATCGAAGATAACAAAAACAATCCACAATTTTTATTTAGTACTGTAGCAAAACTAACTAGGAGTAAAACCACTGTAGAAAAGCGCACACCATCTACATTTAGCAGCAATGACTTCATGAATTTTTTCAATGAAAAACTTGACAATATCAGGCAAAAAATTAACTAGTAATTTAAAACCACATTATTTGATAGATTATCCTTTAGATAATATAGCTATTTCTGATCAGAGCTTAGAGTGCTTCACTCCACTTCAAGAGCCTGATCTAATTTCACTAATTTCTTCTTCAAAATCTTCTACCTGCATCCTAGATCCTTTACCCACGTCTTTCCTTAAACAGATATTACCAGTAGCTATTGAACCCCTTCTAAAAGTAATTAATTCTTCTCTAAGCACTGGCTATGTTCCTTAATCTTTTAAGCTTGCAGTTATCAAACCCTTGATTAAAAAACCGGACCTCGACCCCTGTCAGCTGTCTAACTATAGACCGATATCAAACCTGCCCTTTATCTCCAAGATCCTAGAAAAGGCTGTAGCACAGCAGTTATGTTCAGACCTGCATAGAAATAACATTTATGAAATGTATCAGTCAGGATTTAGACCTCATCATAGCACAGAGACAGCACTGGTTAAAGTGGTAAATGACCTGTTACTGACCTCTGATCAGGGTTGTGTCTCCTTACTTTTGTTAATCTTAGTGCAGCTTTTGACACCATTGACCACACTGTTCTACTTGATACACTAGAACATGTTGTTGGTGTTAAAGGAACAGCCCTCTCCTGGCTCAGGTCTTATTTGACTGACCGTTATCAGTTTGTAGATCTAGATGGTGACTTCTCCATGCATACCAAGGTTATGTTCAGTGTTCCACAAGGTTCTGTCTTTGGCCCACTGCTTTTCTCCCTATATATGTTACCCCTTGGTGCAATTATTCATAAACATGGTATTAGCTTCCACTGTTATGCCGATGACACACAGCTATATGTCTCAGCTAAGTCAGATGAGAGACACCAGCTTATTAAGATAGAAGAATGTGTAAAGGACATTAGACACTGGATGGCCACTAACTTCCTCCTGCTTAATTCGGACAAGACAGAGGTGATTGTACTAGGACCACAGGCAGCTAGAAGTGAGCTTTCTGATTACAGAGTAATGGTGGATGGTCTTTTGATTTCATCTTGTCCAGCAGTAAAAGATCTTGGTGTGATTATTGATTCTGGTCTTTCATTCGAAGCTCATGTAGATAATATCACTCGGGTAGCCTTCTTCCATCTTAGGAATATTGCTAAGATAAGAAATATGTTGTCGCTTCATGATTCAGAAAAATTAGTTCATGCTTTTGTTACCTCTAGGTTGGATTATTGTAATGTCTTACTGTCTGGATGTTCCAGTAGGAGCAGGAACAAGCTCCAGTTAGTCCAGAATGCAGCAGCTAGAGTCCTAACTAGAACCAGAAGATATGAGCACATCACTCCTATCTTAGCCACACTACATTGGCTCCCAGTCAAATTTCAAGTAGCAAAGGCAGAGCTTTCTCTTTCAAAGCCCCAAAGTTATGGAACAGCCTTCCAATTAGTGTCTGGGATTCAGACACAGCCTCAGTGTTTAAGTCTAGGCTGAAGACACATTTGTTTAGTCAAGCTTTTAATGTATAGTTTTCTTGGGTAAAGAAGCAGATCTGGAAGGTTCATGGTTATAGAGTGTTTGGTGACTGGGATGTGTTGGATGCTGTCATCTTACCACCCCGTGACAGCAAAGATCTAGTGTTTATAATGACCTTAGAAACTACACTGACCTAACAGTTCCTCATGGGTCATTGATTTCTGTTGTAGAAAGGACATTAATCAGTTACAGTTACATTATTTTCTGTTTAGTGTCACCCAAATGAGGATGGGTTCCCTTCTGAGCCTGATTCCTCTCAAGGTTTCTTCCTTTCCATCCCAGGGAGTTTTTCCTTGCCACCGTTGCCATAGGCTTCTCATTAGGGATAAAATAGGATAAAATAGTCTAATTATAGAATTTAATAATTTATTCTTATTTCTAGTTAATTTTTTATTTTTTATAATTATTTTTCATTCCCCCCCCCTCCCCTTTCTCTGTTTTCTTCTTTTGTAAAGCTGCTTTGAGACAATGTTCATTGTAAAAGGCGCTATACAAAATAAATTGAATTGAATCGAACACACACACAACACACACCAGCACGAGGTTCAGAGGTCGAGTGCAGCCGAGTATCAGACAGGCATCATGGGATTAAAATTAAATTAAAAAAGATAATTTTATAGAATTGTAAATGTTTAAATTATAAAATTATAGTTTTTCAGCAGTTTTGTCTAAGTCATGATATATATATATATATATATATATATCCAGTGGTCTAGCCATCGCAATTTGGCCCTTTGTCAAACTCGCTCAAATCCTTACGCTTGTCCATTTTTCCTGCTTCTAACATCAACTTTGAGGACAAAATGTTGACTTGCTGCCTAATATATCCCACCCACTAACAGGTGCCATGATGAGGAGATACTCAGTCTTATTCACTTCACCTCTCACTGCTCACAGTGTTCTGGCTGATTAAATGCCTCAGCTTTGTAGCTTTGTAGAGAAACAATACAGGATGAGTGTGGATATCAGCTGATGATCAAAGTTTCAGCAATGATACAGTATGATACAGTAAAGAAATATCTCTATAAAGAAGTATTATGGGGTATCACACAATAAAACCATGCAATAAAATGATTTTATCAAAAAAAAAATAGAGAGATTCTACAGAGCAAAAATTCCTGCTGGCTGCT
This sequence comes from Hemibagrus wyckioides, assembly GCF_019097595.1. Lineage (NCBI taxonomy): Eukaryota > Metazoa > Chordata > Actinopteri > Siluriformes > Bagridae > Hemibagrus > Hemibagrus wyckioides. The sequence continues at coordinate 2,086,333 of NC_080726.1, forward strand.
AAAATAATGACGCAGGCAAACGTGGAAGGTATAAATTGCTGCTATAAAAATAAAAGTGTTTTATATAAATGATTTGGAATTTTTGTGCACAGAAAAGTCACGGCTCTTTAACAGGGTCATGAAAAAAAAATAATAAATACATTTCACTAGTTAAACAAAGACACGCTTCCTGAAATCGGATTTCGAGTCAAATACAAAGCTCTGAGCTTCCTGTGTGTGTAAACTCACCTGAGGAAAGTGGAACATGAGGTCAGCCTTCAGATCTTTCCCAGGAATCACGTTAAACCAGAGCTTCCTCATGAACAGCACCAGATACGGAACAGTGGCCTGAGTTGCTGCGTAAAATAAAAAAAAATAAAACAAATCAGATTTTAAACATGAATTAACATGAATTTAACAAAAATTTAACGAATCTTGGGTTCGTCCTTTCAGTGTGGAGTTTGCATGTTCTCCTCGTGCCTGTGTGGGTTTACTCTGGGTACTCCAGTTTCCTCCCACAGTCCAAAAACAGGTACATTAGGTTTATTGGTCATTCTAAATTGCCCATAGGAGTGAGTGTGAGTGTGTGTGGTTGTCTTTCTATATGTGTGGCCCTGTGATGGACTGGACTGGATAGATATTTCTACATTACATTATAACATTTTGCACCTGATGATTTGGCTGTAAAACCGAATCATTAAACAGGAAGTGGTTTGAAAGATAACAGACTCCTTCACCCCAGTGCGGTTCTAGCAGCGTCTGGGTAAAACTCACACTCTTTGGTTTTCTTTCCTTTCTTGGGAGCGTCTGTGAGCTCCTTCAGGTTGTCGAAGAAGTACAGCTGCTCTTTCATGCTCACCACCTGAAACAGAGCCACGCAGAGTTTTATTCTAAATACAAGAATATCACCAAATCCCTCCTTTACACCTGATTGCCGTGTATAATCACATATTAGCATTAACATGTTTGCTAATCCCTAAGTGTTTTATTCCTTTATACCACAGCATGATTTAAATGTTTATTGACTACAGAACACTAGGTCACACTTTTTTATCAATTTATATTTGCATGATTGAAGTTATTTCCTGTTCCGAATAATTCACTGAATTATCAAATGAATGAGTCACATTGCAAAGCAGCAATTAAGGCGTCCAAGCACCATACAGTAAACCACTTTATTGATCACCAGCGTCGGTTTATTCTGTTACCAGGAAACAACAAAGTGTAAACTCGTCTGTCCTGGAGATGTCTGAAACACTTAAAGTTACAGCTTTACAAAATGCTGACACTGGAAACTTCCAAAAATGATCAATAATTCCAATTTATCGATCCAAAATGCAGCTGTGCAACTTATTTTCAGCGTGCCAAAGTTCTCCAACACCACCCCACTGCTGCTCCTCCACTGGCTTCCTGTAGCTGCATCAGATTCAAAACACTGATGCTTGCCTACAAAGCCAAGAATGGACCAGCACCATCTTACCCCAAAGATCTTATTACTCCTCACACTGCACCTTGCCCCCTCAGATCCACGAGCACTGCTCGACAGGTCCCACCATCTCTCAGGGTAAGAGGTAGGTCTACATCTAGACTCTTCTCTGTTCTGGCACCGAGGTGGTGGAATGAACTTCCCCTGGATGTCCGTACAGCCGAGTCACTGACTGTCTTCAAATGACGGATGAAGACCTACCTCCTCCTGAAGCACTTAAACTAGCACTTATTTTTCCCTGCTTGTTTTATGTATTGTTGTATGTACATTTTAAAAAAATCCTACATATCCTGGTATGTGACCTACTGAGCCAGTGCTAATGTATTCATTGATAGAGACTTTGAAGCAGTCTTGTACGTCGCTCTTTATAAGAACATCTGCCAAATGCCAGAAATGTAAATGTTTACAATTCGGTGCTTGGACCCTGTTAATTGCTGCTTCACAATTGCTTTACAACTTTGAAATAAGTTGAAGGAACAACAGATTGTGAAGATATGTTAAAACATGGAGCATCTACAAAATTGACCTTAATCGGCTGAACGGGGGCGCTACAGGAGATAAAAAGCTACATAAGATTTCCTCAAGCACGATGGGATTTTCATATATGATGTGTGATACAATAATAGGATTCCAGCTGTGTGAACACATCTGCTTCAGTTCTTCTCTGATCCAGAAGATCACAAACCTTGTCTGCGGTTTTCACGAACAGACTGTAGCCATCAGCAGAAGAGAGCATGAGGTTATGAGCGATACTGCGACACAGATCACGGATCCGTGTAGTCGAGGTGACTTCAAAGAGCTAAAGAAATAATTAAATAAAAAAAAAGAATAAACGAGTTATTAGGAAGTGGAAGTGAAATACTAGCGTAACAGGAAGAAGTGGCTGTCAGCTCCGTACATCTGCTGAGTTATCGGGGAAATGAACTTTGTGGAAGATCTGGGAGCTGTTTTGCCGGATGGCGTCGACTTCTACATGATGAGGAGCTGCTGTTCTGGCTTCCAGTCTGTTAAAGAAAAAAGTAAAAGACGTGTTAACGACAGGACCAGTTAACCAGAAGATAAAAAATGGAGTTTGCTCCTGTTCATGTTGTGTTCATGTTGATGACTGAGTGTCTTTGTCATGTTCCACTCCACAGTGATGGTTAATATGAAGCTCATATGAAAGTAGACACTCAGGACTTTAGGAATTTGTAGTGTTTCATTAGGATTTCTGTTTTTTCCTAGACTACTAGGGGTTAATATATTCATAAAAAAAGTTCCAGGTTGTTTTTTTCCACACAAATGTTTGTATCTTCAAAGTAAATGTTGATATCAAACCAATTTCTGCTCTCTGAGACTTGTGCATCTAGAAAACTGCTCAATTTTCATCTTCAACCAGTAAAATTCTGTGTAAAGTTTTCCCTCCAACAGAGGGAAGAACACACTGAAAGCCAACAGACTTTTAGATCAGACTCACAGCCTGAACATCATTCACTTCTGTATACTGAGTGAAAACGTCCCATAAATGTCGATATTCAGACCATAGTGGACATGTCAGATATTTATTCATGACTCCTGGTGTTCTCCTGGTGTCCTACCTGACCACTCCTTGTAGTCTCTGCAGACAGGCGGATGATAGCGGCTCTCTGGGTCTGGACTCTAAGAAGCGCTGGGTGTGTTTTAGCAAACTCTGACTGGGAGGAAAAAGTCCACAACAAAGCCACAACAACTGCCAACCTCGCTCTCTACTCAACCTGTGGGCCATAAAAGAAAAACACATTCATTAACACAATGTGTAAGGATATCATACATTATCAATTAGCAGTACAGTCATGCACATGTAACTATTTACACAATAATATTTTGAGTGCATTATGGGTAATATATGCAATCCTATTGTCTTCTAGATATACGTTTGTTTGTGTGTGTGTCTATTTTGCAACTGACGCGTTGTTGTTTTTGGTGAGCTGCTTCATGATCTGGCAGTAAACTTCATCCCTGAGGTCCGGGTGCTGCAGAGGAGGTCCATAGATCTGGTCCGTCAGCTCCACAGGGTTCCTTGTGCTTTTGATGGGATAGTCACCCATATACTTAAGAATAGGTACAGGATCGTTAAGGAAAAAAAAACACTTACAATCCATCACAGTAACCAGTAAAAACTATCATTACCTGTTGATTTAAACCAAAGAGATGGAGGTTTAGAGGGTTCTGAATTTGGTAACTGGCCAGTGATGTTAATATGGATAGAGATGAAAGGGGATCAAATCCATGTGTTTTGGTACCTATGTTTCCTTAATTACATTTTTTAAAGAAAATTCTTTAAAGAAATCTTTTCAAATATCCTAATTTGACCCTCTTCAGGGAGCTTTATGCTTTCAGGGTCCTTTATTCCCATAGTCACATGATTTCATCCCAGAACTCCATCGCCATAAATTCCCAGAGCCCTAAGTTCCTATGGTCCAATATTCCCACAGCCCTATGTTTTTAATGAAGGTCACTATATTTCCACGTCCCTGTATTCCCTAAAGCATATATTTCCATACTCCTTTATTTCTGGAACCCTATGTTTCCAGGTTCCTATAGTCACAGATCTCTATATTTTCAAGTTCCTATATTCCTATAGAACTATTCCTAGTTTCCATAGTTCTACAATCTGAAGGCCTTTTGTCCACTCTCTTCAGATATTTCTATTGAAACTTATTCCTAAGCTCCTATTCTCTGAGGGAACTAAGCTTTAAGGGCTAATGGTTATTGTTCCATATCCTGTACTCTGTCATATTCATATGTTCCCAGTGCCCCATATTCCTGTGGTCTTGTTAGTTCAAAGAACTTTGTCCCCATCATTCTATACCCTCAATAGTCCTGTTTTTCCAGTTTATTATTTTCCTCTTTACAATGGTCTTATGTTTAAGAGTCGTGTATGTCCAGGTTTCTCTGTCCCTATGGCTTCATGTTCTCAGAGTTCTATGTTTCCCAGGAGCCTCACATTCTCAAGTTTTTTGGATCCCTTTGTCCTTGTGTCCTTGGATTCTTATAATCCCAGAGTCTTATGTTCCCAAATTCAACATGTTTGATGTGTACTAAAGAAGAAAAGCTGCCCAAAACCTCTGCAAACTACAAAGACATATATTCTGATATTTCAGTCAAAAATAGTTATTTGGTTAGACATAAACCATGAACCACAGTGAACCATGAGCATGGGAATTCTTTCCCTATTCCCTCTGAAGTGTATTGGTGTGTGTCTGGTGAGTATGGAAGGGTTGTGAAGGTTTCAGCAATCAGGAAGGATATCAGTGAAGGAAATGCAGGCCAGCTGGCTGAGCTCTGAGTTTTTCTGCAGACTCTTCAGTAGCGGCTGTTTGAGCGGTTCTCTCGATTGGGCCCACAGTTTCTCTTGCACCCTGGCTCGTCCTGGACGCCCTGCATCCTTCCCCGCCTCTCTGCAAATCGACACATCAACATAACACTGAAACGACTCAGAATCGAATCAACTGGTCATTGATCTCACTGTGGATCAGGGTGTTTTGTTCTAACATTATTACACAGATACCTGAAATGCTCAAAGGAGAAGTCTTTGAGAGAATGAGCCATGGTCTCCGAGCTCATGTCCTCCTTCAGCAGAGCCGTCGCCACCAATTTCCTCTGAGATGGGTTCAACAGAGCCTAAATATGAAAAACAGCACATGAAAAAACAACAACATTTTTATTAACACAAAGTTCAAGGTAACTTTAAAACCCCCTGTGTCATAAGCCTGACATAACCATGTCATAAACACATCGTGACACTTGACTAATTATTGAGTTGTCAGGGGTTAATTTTATTGGTCTGAAAACATTGTCCTATAATATATTTTATTATGGCATGCTCATGACAGGTTATGTCCACTGCCATTACAGTCTCATCAAGTGTCTTAATATGACACTTGGCATAAGAAATGTCATAAGACATTCATAATCATGCCATATCATATCCTCATAGGACTGGCAGTCATTTTATTTACTGTCATAGCAGCTGTTTCTAATGTTGACATTAAGACTATTTTCCATGAGCAATGTTATTACTATGACATGTTTATGACAGGTTATGGCACAGCTATGACAGAAAGCAGGCCACTTGTTATAACATATATCATTAAACTGTCATTTCCATAAAATCTAATGATATAAGACGACAATCATGGCATGACAATGTCATAACACATGTAATCTGCAGCTAACGTCACCATTATTACAAGCTGCTATGACAGTTGACATTGAATGACATAGCAAATGTCATGTAGTAATTTTATTGCATTAAAAGGTTTTCAGAAATGCTATTATGACATGCTCATGACAAGGTATTATAACAGGTTATGTCAAAGTTATAACTTATTGCCATAAGTCTGACATAAACATGTCATAACCCATGCCATTTAAAAAAAAAGTTACTATTATTACGATTTCCTACGACAGTTGACGTATCGTGTGACATAACAGCCTAATGTCTGGTATTAAATTGTTATATTGATTAAAATAAGTTATTATAAATTCTATTATAAGAGGTTATTGGCATGTAACAGCAGCATCATAAAGCTGTTATGACTACTGTCGTAATATCTGGGTTTAATAGAGCACCGATAATGATTTTTAACATTTGGTGGCAGCAAGAGTTTGTCTTTAATGATGCATCATAACATTTGTCATAACACAGAGGCAACTAAAGTACACTGACATGAGCATGGATATAACCTGTCATGTATATAACTTTGTATGACATGTCACTCATATGACGCACGGTTCAGGTGATGTCAACCAATTAAAGTAAAAGAGGTACCAGTATGTCATCAGAGGGTCTGCTCAGGGTGGGCAGGACCGTGATGGTGTCGGTAGAAACGGCTCCAGTTTGTCCGGTTCTGTCGTTCCTCCCGTTAATCCAGCCTCCCTCAGGAGCGTACTCTCCGTCCTTGATGATGTTGATGAGATCTCCCTTTTTACAGCTCAGGAAAGTCGCGTCGTCTACGGAGGGAATGTTCAATTGTTCAAAATGTTCAATCAATTACTCTTGATCTTGGACGACTGTTCAGACACAGTGGTGTGTGTTGTGTGTGTGTGTATGTGTTGTGTGTGTGTGTGTTGTGTGTGTGTGTGTGTGTGTGCTGTACCTTGTCTGCTGGAGTCCTGCACAGCCACGGCGTAGACAGAGCGCTCCTTCAGCCCGTTGAGGAATGTAGACAGAAGCTCCACCATGCTCTGAGCCTTAACTGCCTTCAGCTTGAACTCGCCTCTCAGAGTGGAGAGACTGACCACCTCCCTCGTCTGAGACACACCATGTCCCTCACTGGGGGGGGGGGAAAGATATGTGTCAGGAAAAATGTAGAAAGAATGATGAGAGAGGAAAACACAGAAAGAAGAACAGAAACATAAAGAGGAGGAAGTAACAAAGATCATTGAGTGTGTGTGTGTGTGTTTAAACACAACTGCCGATTGATTGAAATTCAGACTATAAGCTGCTGTCACCAAGAAGCAGTTCTGCTCCACAATACAACCACAAACCTGACTATTTCTACCCCCGTCACCTCGGGGTAAGAGATCTTCAGGTATGTTTTTTCTTTTCCTTCATGAAACGAGACGCCGTTCCAGTTAACAGCCATAACGACCTTTTCTTGGGGTAAAGGACCTGGAGCAGGAAAAAAAGGAACAGCAATCAGTCGTCGGATCAGGATCAGGATCTGTGAATCTACAAGCGTAAGCGCAGAGCCGAGCTCGTTTACCTGAAATCACGATGGTCTCGAAAAATTTAGAGAAGTAGATGGGCCAGGTGAGACGGCCGTACTCGACCACTTCTGCTTTCACACGGTCTGGACTGGAGTTTCTATATAAGCCCTGTATCAGGAGAGACGGTAGACAGACATCAACTCATTTCATGGCCAAATTATTTTAATATATTGTGAGGCATATTGCCATCCCAATGAGAAATATGTAGAAATGTGGATACAGTAATTCTCTTTATACAGGGTGGGGCGCAAAAACCCCACCCTGTAGTTTGTGATACGTTGTGCGTCTTGGAAAGTTGTGAAATCAAAGTTGGAAAGTCTTGGAAAGTTGTGAACGATACCTGCTCGTGGAAGTTGCTGACCAGCTGCACCAGCCTGACCTCTGATTTGTTCTCGATCAGATTGAGGCTCAGACACTCCCACACGATGCTTTTGGCTTTCTCCCTGCTGCTCTCTGTGCCGTATTTGATGTAATAGTGCTTTGCTGCAAGCTGCACGTACTCATCCTCCTGGAAAACGTGATAAAAATCATCATCTAGGTTTGTTAATCAAGATTCATGACTCAGAACAAACAAAGCTCTGCTTCCTTGCACAACCTTTACTCAATGTCTGGATGTCTTCATTTAAAAACATGATTAATTTAACAATGCAGTAAATAAAACCCAGGTGTGGCTGCTACACAATCTCTCCAAAATCTCTCTACAGTCTCTCCACAATCTCTCCACAGTCTCTCCACAATCTCTCCACAGTCTCTCCACAGTCTCTCCACAATCTCTCCACAGTCTCTCCAAAATCTCTCTACAGTCTCTCCACAATCTCTCCACAGTCTCTCCAAAATCTCTCTACAGTCTCTCCACAATCTCTCCACAGTCTCTCCAAAATCTCTCTACAGTCTCTCCACAATCTCTCCACAGTCTCTCCAAAATCTCTCTACAGTCTCTCCACAATCTCTCCACAGTCTCTCCACAGTCTCTCCACAATCTCTCCACAGTCTCTCCACAGTCTCTCCACAATCTCTCTACAGTCTCTCCACAATCTCTCTACAGTCTCTCCACAGACTCTCCACAGTCTCTCCACAATCTCTCTACAGTCTCTCTACAGTCTCTCCACAATCTCTCTACAGTCTCTCCACAGTCTCTCCACAATCTCTCCACAGTCTCTCCACAATCTCTCCACAATCTCTCCACAATCTCTCTCTGGTTCTTAAGAACATAAATCATATTGTTACTCATGCTGTTTGATATTCACGTTTCAGTTGGGAAGAACAGAATAGAATGGAATAGAATTTAGTATAATATTACAAAGCACAGGAGTTTTTATTTGGGGTACAACTGAATAGAATAGAATAGAATAGAATAGAATAGAATAGAATAGAATAGAATAGAACTTCTGCACTTGTAAAACTGCTGCACACAGGGTTATATACATGAATGTGCTCATTTTAATGTTATCGTTTCCATAGTAACCTTTCATTCACAGGCACTGGTAAACCGCTGATGACCGCTCCACATAAACAGATTAAAAAGTTGATAAGTTTTCTTCAAAGAGTTTATTCCATTTATTTATGGTCCCCAGTGTCAGCAGTCTTTGTAGCAGAGAGCAGTAAAGCTGTAGCTTTAAGTTTTCCCACATCTTCAGGATAGAAGAGTTTATACTTTATGGTTTCTGTAAAATGACAATCTGTGTTTTTTTGCCTTATTAAATTAAAAGGCGAGAATTAAGAGAGGCTGGTGAGGGAATGGGTCATAAACGATCAGTGCTGCTATAACAGAAGTGAAAACAGGAATGAACTTGTATGGTGAATGTTCAGCAGCACTCAATAGATTTTTGGACAAAAAAGTCATAACCATGTAAAACATAATGCCATACGAATGCAAAAACTCATAAAGAATTCAATCCAAACATCCAGCCATATTTTCTTTGTTGTTATTAGTGAACCTGAGTGTGTATGATGGACAAAGGTGGAGCCTGACCTTATCACACTGATACTCTCCGGACTTGAGGTTGTGGATGATCTGCATGTAAATGAGCTCTGTGCTGATGGAGTCAGTGGTGCAGTCATGCCATGGAGTGAAGAGCTCTTTCTGAAAAGATAGACTCCATGGAGCATTCTTCTCCTCGCCTCCTTTCCTCTTCTCCTCCTGCTCACACAGCGAGATCGCGTCCAGCACGTGATACATGCTGCTGCCAAGAGACCAGTTCTGTATGGACAAGAACATACGCTCGGTTCAGAGCTGAATCTGAAACACATTTACAAATAATGAAAAGAAAAAGCGTGAAGAGCGGACGCCATGATCTGCCCGAACCTTGTCGCAGTAGGAGATGTAGAGCGAGAACCCGAACATATCCTTCAGAGCGATCTTCTCTGCGACGGCGCTGCAGAGCTCTGATGAAGTGCTGGATGAGTCTATAGGCAGCGTGAGGACACGCCCGTCTGTCAGGGTCACGTCCACGCTGATGGGCTTCTTCGTCTCCGTGGCCTGAGTTGCACCACAGCATGACTGGATTACGCTCTTATTTCTAATAAAACACTGCATTAATGTGCTTTAATGTTAGAAAAAAACATACATGTAGCTCGATCCAGCATGGAACTTCCTTCCTCTCTCCATTAGTCAGAATCCTCCGGAGGCGTTTGGCACAGGAAGAGGAGAACTCAGCCGGGCCACGGTGAATAAAATGCTCCAGGTACTGATTTACGGGAGAGAATTCGATTGGATTCAATTACGAATAAGTGAAAGGTCAATAACAGAATAGAACAAAACAACATATTAAATAAAAAAAAACAAGAAAACAAAGAATAGAATAGAATAGAATAGAATAGAATAGAATAGAATAGAATAGAAGAGGAGAGGATAGGAGAGGAGAGGATAGGAGAGGAGAAAAGAACAGAACAGGTTAGAAGAGAAGAGGACAAATTAGAACAGAACAGAACAGAACAGAACAGAATAGAATAGAGTTTAATTTAATTTAAGCACAGAAATGTTCATTTGAGGACAGTGGGAACAGTGGGAACAGTGGGGTAGAATCAAATCAAATAGAATAATGTCTTGTTTGTGCACATCAGAATAGAATACAACAAAAATAGACTTAATTTGGCAACAGAATTTTGAGCACAACACAGTACACAAACTGAGCAGAGTGCATAGAAGAAGAAAGATAGATTATAATAAAATAGAGGGTAGTGTGTTATGGCTCGGTGTGTCCTTACTCGAGTCAGGAGCGCAGTTGGAGGGAAAATCCCAAGGCAGCTGGAGAGAAGTATCCAGCCTTGCTTACAGCTCTTCGGGTTCTTATTCTTGGTCAGCTGCTTACAGATCTGACAGTAGATCTCATCTCTGAAACACACACAGCAGGAAAGCTGCACAGTTTTTACCTGCTCATTCATCTCCCATGCAAAAAAAAAAAAATTCTAAAGAAGATATAGAGGTTAGTGTACCGTATGAGAGGCCTGCGTAAGGCGTATCCTACAATGATGTGCAATTTCTCCAAGGACGTCATGGGTCGATCCAGACTGGGTCCTTCTCCGATCAGAACATCGTCTTCTTCGCCCATGTCTTCCATGTTTAACTGCGCAACAGGAAGTTCATTCAACAGGATCAATAAAAAGAGGAAATGATGTTTAGTGATGCACATATAAATCTCTATATAACACTAGAATTCTGTAAAATATACGAATGTCTGACCTCCTCGAGGATGGCGGAGGGTTTCCTCTTATTGTCGTGTTTTAGTTTTTTACGCAGGATTTTCTGCAGACAACAAGCTTCAAGTTATTAAATCTCGTACACATGCATGACACAAACCTCTTCAAGATATTAATGTACAAAAAATAAACTAGCTGGTGGATTTTCACCTCGTCCAACCCGACGAAGTGGCTGAGGCGCCGGCCCTGGTGCTGTCCCAGGTGCTGCTGGATCAGGTTGGGGGTCAGAGACTGCCGAGCTTTGCTCTGCTCAGGAATATCACCCATGAACTTCATGATCATCCAAAAAACAGATAGACAGGCCTACAGAGAGAAAGAGAGATCAGATGAGGAAAGGAGGAGAATCGTGACGGAACGATCAGAAGAATAACGCAACGCTCACCAGAGTGTCTCTTTCCTCCTCGTGGTAAAGCAGCGGCTGCTTCAGTCTCTGCTGGATGTGTGTGTGAGTAGCAGATTGCTGGAAGTGCAGGGCACAGAAATTTGCGAACGAGAACTCGTCATCATCCTCCTCTTCTTCCTTTTCTTCCTCTTCATCAGTTTGATCGTCATTTGCAACTGGAGTTACTACAATCTGAAGCACTTCTTTTTCCTTCTTCAGTTCTACGGTTTGTTCTTCCTGTAAAACAATAAGGAAAACATTTGTACACTAATAAATCTTCCATCCTTTCTTCGAACTGTCCTTGTTATTTGGAGAATATTCTATTAATTAAACCTTTTTTGTTTCTCATTTGTTGCATGTAACGTGTGTTAAAGGTGTAATTCACACCAGACGCCTCAGTTTCATTTATAATATAATGTATAATATAGGCACTGTAGCTGAAACTGAATGTGATTGGATGAAGAAATGCTGGAAAGCTGTGCATTATGACCCACTAACCTCTGAAGTAAGCTTTTTATTACTTTATTATTTTTGCGAGTGTTTCCTTGTTCCTGGTTCCGTGACGTCACGGCGGCGTTACCTGTGTTCTGTCTTGCCTCGGCTCCTCCTCACTTTCTGTGGCGCTTGGAAGGAATCTAAAGGCGTTTTCCACCATTTCCTCATGACTCGTATCCTCTTCTTGCGTCTCTTCAGGCTCACTTATTTGCCGTTTGGTTTGGTTCAGTCTGCGCTGGAGCTCCAGGGCCGCGAGTTCCCGTTCCTGACGCTTCTGGGCCGACAAGAACGCCTGGAACAAGAGCATGAGGAAGCACAATACAGAAAACAAAAAAATATCAAGTAGCAGTAAATACTACAGTCTGTGTGAACATGGTGTTATTGTAGAAGATACGTGCCGATCAATTTAATTAGAACAGTAATGGTGCATTAATTTAATCAGAACAGTAAGTAATGGTGCTCTAAAGTTAGCGTATGTTAAGGTTAAGCTCCGTTACTAGAAGTTTAGTGCAACTTGGAGGCAGGTTTTCACAATTTAGTCACTGTAAGCTTTACCTTTTATGGAGATTTGGGGGTGTCGCTAAAGGTAAATCAGCTGATTAACATGTATCAAGACACATCCATGAGAACGAAGGAAATCAGGGAATGTTTTGTATATCTAGGAGGAATTTTCTGTTCTCCAGAATTAGATTCGATTTAGAAGTGCAGTTTCTATCTGTGTTAGTTACAGTAGCACTGAATATATACAACACTGAACACATGCTGACTGGATGATTATGGATACAGGCAGCCTTGTAGCAATAGTATTGGCACCCCTTCATTGAACACCAAACGTGTCTATTGCGTGAACCACAACTTGAAGCTCCTTATTCATTAAGTGAAGTATATTTATTGTACCTAACCATATACAGTATGTTTTTGTTGTTGTGTAATTATAATGAATGGGGTGTGTGTGTGTGTGTAGGGGTGTGTGTGTGTGTAGGGGTGTGTGTGTGTGTGTGTGTGGAGGGGTGTGTGTGTGTGTGTGTGTGGAGGGGTGTGTGTGTGTGTGTGTGGAGGGGTGTGTGTGTGTGTGGAGGGGTGTGTGTGTGTGTGGAGGGGTGGGGGTGATTTGCTCACATCATCTTTAAGGCGTTTGAGCTGTTTCCTGGCGAGCAGGCCTCTGGTGTGCGCCTGCAGCAGTATGGCAGCATCTTGTCTGCGTTTCTGGTCTTTCCTGGTCAGGTAGCTGCGCGTGTGCTTCTGCAGTGTGACAGCGGCGCCTCGTTTGCGTCGGTACTGCAGGAAGCCCTGCCTGGCGCGTACCACGGCCTGGAGACGCATGAAACCCTGGCGCAGCTGTCAGAAGACAGAGGAAATTACAGCTGTAGATGATCTACTAGAGAGGAATGGCACGCTAAGGATGAATGAAATGGTGGCTTTCTTACCTTCATAAACTGTTTCCGGTCTCTGTAAGAGCGCCAGTTTTTCTGCACAGTCACAGCGGCACTTCTTTTCCTGATGAAATTCTTCCTACAGAGCAACACAAACCCACAGTGATCTATTAAACATCCAGCTAAGTGTAGAGGAATACAAAAAATCTGATCAGACTCATCAGAGGACGGTCCAGGGGGCGTGGCCTCATATTCTAGATCATTCTCCTACCTGCTGAAGCAGAATTAAACACTTGACCGTTGAAGTGTTGAGTTTGAGAAAGAATTGAGTTTTTGTTCAACTAGAGTTAGAATTATAGTTAGATTTAAATTAGAGTTAGAGTTGAATTAGAATTGAATTAGAATTAGAGTTGAATTGGAGTTAGAGTTAAATTAGAGTTGAGTTACCTGTCTTTGTGGCCGAGCATCACTCTCTGGATGATGAGTGCTTTCCTGTTGAGCTCTCGCTCTCTCTCCAGCTCCAGGAACGAGTCGTGATGATCCTGAGGAAAGACAAATCCCAATCCAATGACAACACAACTCTGCACAACTCTACACAACTCTACTCTCTTAGTATTGGAAATTAAACTATGTTTCTTTTAATGAACAAACAAACAAACAAACATCTATATTGCAGGTTTCTTTACAGAAAAACTTCACAACAGACATAAAGTGTATAATGAGTGAAAAAATGATTTGAAAAACTTAAAATTGTGTAGCTTCTCACAGAAATGTTGAAAGTTTCTGATCAATCAATAAACATATCATAATAATGATGTAAATAAAACTTATTGATAAGTTACAAATACTGCACACACCTTGAGAAAGATCTTGGTCATGCCGATCCTCCAGTCGTCTTGGCATTTAATGACAGCTCTGCAGATGGCGTTACAGCAGTCTGACGCAGACGCCTGTTCAACACACACACACACACACACACACACACACACACACCAGATCAGCATTTACAACAAATGTAGAGAGTAAAATAATCTCCTGAACTTCCTGCACCACAGTGGTTAAGATTTCGGACCTTGTTGGGGTCACAGTCGGTGGTCTTTAGTAAAACTCGATAGCGTCCCAGGAACTCTTTGAACTTGTGCTGGATTGGATATCCCATTTTGCGCACTTTAATGGTCTCCAGGACGCCGGAATAACGCAGCTGCTGCATGCACAGATCCCGATCAAACACCTGGACAAACACACAGCAGATTTACAGAATTACTGTGCTGTGTATAGGTATTTAACTATATTTTGGGGTTAGTATAAGAATTAGAGTTCAGCTGAGGTTAGAGTTGAGTTTAGGTTAGAGCTGAGTTTAATTTAGAGTTACATTTGGGTTAGAGTTAAGTTTAAGTTAGAGTTGAGTATAGATTAGAGTTGAAGTTACAGCTAAGGTTAAAGTTGAGTTGAGGTTAAAGTTGAGTTTAGGTTAGAGTTGAGTTGAAGTTGGAGTTGAGTTTAGGTTAGAGTTAAGGTTACAGTTGAGTTTAATTCTGAGTTTAATTTAAAGTAGAGTTGAGGTTAGAGTTGAGCTGAGTTTAGAGTTGAGTTGATCTGATGACCTCCAGTGAGACAGTGAAGAGATTGTGTAACACGGTAATTACACACTGGTGGACTTTATTCCTCTGATTATTGACTTCTTATGGTGATTGTTTGCTACTAAGCTAAAGATTTTTTCTGAAGATTTTTGTTTTTATTCTTCTATCAGATTTATTATATCAGTTTTCATATTTAATGATTTAATTCACTTTATCCTGCTGTTGATGTATTTATTTACACAACTGACTGTAGAGATTTATCTGAATAACCACACTGAAAAGGAGTAAATCTTCACCAGTGGCAGAGGGAGTGGAGTGGGAGTGATTATTTACGCACACATTTCTATTTGTAAATAATATAACATTTTATTTTGGATTTTTTTAGTCCGGGTGATCTAAAATTCTAATCATTTCAATTTTAATTTGTAACACAGTCATGTTTTTATCTCTCTTTTCAGCATTACACTTTAAATGAGTCTTTTAATCTTTTAAACATAATGATATGATTCTTGCCTTTTCAGATTAATTTACATTATTTACTTGTCTTATGTCTTTTATTTTTTTCTTTGCACTTGGAATGACTTAAATAATAATAATAATAATAATAATAATAATAATAATAATAATAATAATAATAATTTACTTATTTAAGTTATTTATTGATTTATTTTAATTTATCAAAATATAATTCAGAAAAATAGATTTTCATCACAATTTACAAAAGGGGGTGAAAATTTATGTAGTTTTATCTAGTTTTTTTATTTATAAGAAATTTTAGTATAATGGAAATTTAGCTTTTTTTAAAATTAACATTTATTTATTTATTTATTTGTTTGTTTGTTTGTTTGTTTGTTTTTGTATTTATTTGTTTGATTGTTTTAGTTTTTTTAAATACTAACATTTAAAAAGCTTTTATTTATTTATTTATTTATTTATTTACTCATTTATTCACTTGTTTGTTTGTGTATTTGTTTGTTTGTTTTTAGATTTTCCTGTCCATTTCAATGAATAAAATCCCAGTAAATTAATTCTAGATGCAGACAGGTCTATGGGGTGTAAATACATCTGCATGGCATTGAGCCCATCTCAGTACGTACCATGGAGAGCTTTGTGTCGTTAGGTTTGAAGCAGCGGATAAAGAACGGCTGGCACAGAGACAGGGCCTTCATCAGCGTGTCCAGTGACTGTCTGAACTGACCGCTCAGCGTGGAGATCTGTCTGCGCTGCTCGTTCCCCTGCTGTAACGGCTAACAGAGCGAGAAGACGTTTAGCTTGAGGAACATCTGCAGCAGGTCAGTGTGATAGAGATGATCTAACAGAACATACCCGTGTGGGTTTCTTCTGCGTGATGATGATCCTGTGGTGATTGTTGTTGTTATTGTTGTTAATGGGTTTGACTTGGCACAGGTTCAGCTCTGTCTCAAAGATGTGCCTGAGCAGCTTGCTGGAGGATTTCTGAATGAGTGTGATGATATCCAAATTCAACACATCTCGGTTCTTCTCCAGAAACCCTGCGTTTAGGGGAGACAGAAGGACGGATGTTGGACTAAAGCTCATAACTTTAATTATCTCTGAATTTCCGACCTTCACAGTAGGACAAAAAAACAAAGTAAACACCCCCTCAGCTTGGGTTCCTCAAACCAGAGTTTAGCAAATGACGTCAAATCAACATGGCCGCTCTCAAGCAGCATGACATCAGCTTTAAAGGAGTTACTGGATATCCAATCAACATACAGATATATTGTATTGTTCACATGGTATCAGACACACTCTGGTGCACTGAAAGCTGAATGAATCATTTCCATATCATCTGATCTCTGTAGATAACTATTCCAGAAAAAGTGAGAATCCCTTAGCACTCTGGTGTAAAGCACTTATTGTCATGGTAACAGGCAGATACCTTTACAGTCATAATAGACGACGCCGGCAAAGTGTCGGACACCGAACCGCAGGATGTGGTTAGACTTGGGCGGGACGTAGATCTTGCTGCATTGATGTTTGTTGTTCATTTTGTCCAACATAGACTTGTCTGTGCCCTAAAAATAATAAATAAAGAAAAATAAATAATAAACCCATTTTCACTGTTGATCTGGTTCAGTTATTTTATTCCTCACCTTGGGGAAGTGAGTCTCCTCGTCGATCAGAGACAGCAGGTTGAGCGGCTGTAAAGCCAGCAGGTCGAGCGTGTGCTGGTTATCGATGAAGGAGACGTTCTTCCACGTCACGCCCTCTTTGAGGTATTCCTCCTGCTCCAGCTTGAAGATGTGCGCCACAAAGAACTGCTGCAGCTGCTCGTTAGCGTAATTAATGCACAGCTGCTCGAAACTGGACACAAACATTCATTCATTCATTCATTCATTCATTCATTTATTCATTCATTCATTTGTGACATCCTATTCGTACCTGTTGACTTTAAAATTCTCGAAGCCGAATATATCCAGCAGACCAATGGACTTCTGAGTGCTGGAGCCGCTCATCTGCTTCTGATGGATGGCGCTGTTCATTTTCCCAAAAATCCATATAAATAGTTTGGTGTAGATCGCCTGAACCAGAGACATCACCACATCAGAGTCACCACATAATCACCACATAAGATAAAAACTATGTGGCAGCTTAGCGGGGGATGTGATAGTTTACTGGTTAAGGTGTTGGACTACTAATCAGAAGGGTGTGAGTTTGAATCCTAGGTCCACCAACCTGCCACTGCCAGACTGCTGATTTCTATAGAAACCATGACTTGCCAGAGCCACTGTTATAGAAAATTAATTAACTCAACAGCTCTGTGGGGTTAGTAAATGGATTAAAAGTTAAAGCGGTCACCTTGGCCAGAGCGTCCCTGCAGTCCAGAGCCTGTTCTGAACTCAGAGGTTTCATCACTTTCTCTTGTCTGGTCATAAAAGTGCGAGAGGTCAAACTGGCATCCAGATGTGTGTTATCAACCTGAGAAGAGAAGAAGATGATGACGCTTCGGGTTCCATCAATCAATCTATCAATCAAATGGTCAATCGATCAATCAATCAATAAAACAGTAGATTCAATCAATCAATCAATCAATCAAGATAATTGTCAATCAATCAACCAATCAATAAAATGGTCAATCAATCAATTAATCCACCAATCAATCAATCAATATTATAGTAGTCACAAAAAACACATTAGAAAGCATAATGGCAGTAAAGGGGAAGTAAAGGTCAGGCTGAATCTCACGCTTCACCTCTAACAACTTAGCAGCGACAGAGAAATGTTGTGATTCTAAAACCTCACACGAGTCCATGTTATTCACTGTGCTGGCTGAAAGAGATGCAGAAACACCACAACGTCAAACACAACGCCATTCTGAAATCGATGCTAAACTCCTCCAATCAGCGCCGGGACTCACATGAAAACGCCACGTTGCCCAGGTGTAGAATAGCCGCTAGTAATTTAAATATATCCCAGCATTCCCTGTCGGAGAAGGTCAGGACTTTGAGGGCGGTGCGGATGAGGCCGAAGTCTTCTCCGTCGTCCCGTCCTTCACACGTGATGCAGTTTCCCTGAGACCATCATGATAAAAAAACATTTTTCAGAACATTTTGTAGAAATGTAAACCAAATAAAATGGAGTCTCACTGTTGCTACTAAATAAAACACCTATTTAAACACATTACAGCTACTTCTACTTAACACAGTTTTTAAATGAACTAACAGCTAGCTAGCTATACCAGCTAACCATGTCCTAATAAACTTTCTGAAACGTTTCTGTTATCGTTACATTTCTATCCTTTTTTAAAACTTTAACAAGAAGAGATATATTATAGTTCTTTCATAAACACTCTGCTGTAATCATAAATATTTACACTTTACATACAATGACTGAAATATGAGTTAGCAACAGCAATAGCATTTAGCGTTCTTTGGGTAATGTAAGCTAGCTAAGTAGTATTACTGAAAAGTTAGCTGTTCGGTTTGGTGAGGTAAGTTTGCTAATGTTAAATTTTTCAGTGTGTGTTAGTTAGCACAATGCTTTACTCATGACTTCTTTTGCTTTTCAATCAAAAGTGCAGTTTATTTCTAGCCAATAGGCTTCCAGCATGCTAAACTTTCAGAGATCTAATGGCTTTTTTTTTTTAGCTACATTAGCATTTTAGCTCCAGGACACCAAGGCTGACTGACTCCATGTGGAATAAAATAATGAATCCAGATAATCAGACCTCAGTGAGATAGTTGAACTGCGTCGCATCACCAAGTGAAAGTGTGTTTTTTTGCTCTTTGGGCATGCCAGACAGAAGGCAGTAAAAAATGTGGTAGTTTCTCTCCATTGAAGCCTTTGAAAAGAAAATCACAAAGAAAAAAAAATAGAATCCAGCAGATTTGAATTCTTAATAAAACGTTTTGTTTGTTTGTTTGTTTGTTTGTTTGTTTTGACCTGATGGCAGACACGAGATTTCTCCAGCAGGTACTGCTCCATGTGAGCTCCCTCGATCACGCCGTCTTTATTAAAGAAGATCTCGATGTACTTCCCGAAGCGGCTCGAGTTGTCGTTCCGTGTCGTTTTGGCGTTTCCAAAAGCTGCGAAAGTCACAAAGAGACGAGAAGGTCGTTTATGATTGATGTTAATTTTATGTAACTTATTTATCTTCGTTAAAGGGCAGGTGAAGATGTTCTGTTGCTTTAGGAAACTCTTCTGATGAGTCGAGTTGTTACTCCACTCAGTTGTAGTGTTTGATTGGACCGTTACCTCACACTGCATTTGTTTTTTCCAGTATCTGCATTTTTGTTTATTCCTGTTTACCTGTTCATTTTTTTAAAATCTTGATCAAGTTTCTATTGGCCGTGATTAATACGTACGGTACATCGCTCCCAGTGAATCTGGAACACATCCTGGGCATGAGGTATATATTTATTAACTGTACTACTGTATGAATATTATTTATATATACTGTATATGTATATATTTGTTGTAAATTTTGTTATATATTTATTTATTTATTTATTTATTTATTTATTTATTCATTTGTTTATAATTTAAATGAATTCAATCTAAAATTATTTGAAAATGTTAAAAGCACAATTACATTTTATTATTTGTTTTGTTTGTTTATTTATTTATTTATTTATTTTTGGTTTATTAAATTATTCTAAAATTATTATAAAATTTCTAAATATATTAACTATTTATAAAAAAAATTTAAATCCATTTGTGTCTCAAATTTTTCTTTTATTTTTTATTTATTTATTTTGTTTACCATGAGAATACAACCTTTCACTGTCAGACTTTTCATGGTTCATTAGGAAATTATAATACAAAATAAACTGCACAAGGAATTCATAATAACCCTTTCCTTTCTCACCACTTTAACCACAGTGGTTGATTAATAGCTTTACACAGTGAAACTGTGATATTTATAGACTACCCTCTGAGCACTTTATTAGGAACACCTTTACACCTCATGCAATTATCTAATCAGTCGATCCCGCGGATACCGCAAGCAGCTTCAGATAACATTCACATCAACCATCAGAACAGAAAAACTGTAATCTCAGTGATTCTGGACATGACCTGGTTGTTGGTGTCAGATGAGCTGGTTTAAGTATTTTGGAAAAACTGCTGATCTTCTGCTGGGATTTTAACCCACAACATTCTGTAGAGTTTCCACAGAATGGTGCAATAAAAAAAAAACATCCAGTGAGCAGCTGCTCTGGAGATGGAAACATCTGGTTGGCCAGACTGGTTGGAGCTGACAGAAAGACAGTAATCACTACATTTCTGTTGAATCTTGAGGTGGATGAGCTACAAAATCAGAAGACCAAATTGGGCTCCTCATCTGTTTGCCAAGAACAGGAATCTGAGACTGCAGTGGGCACAGAATCAATCACCAAAACTGGACAGTTGAAGACTATAAAAAATGTAGCCTGGTCTGATGAATCTGGATTTCTGCTGAGGAACACAGATGCTTAAAATTTGGTACCAAGAGCATGAATCCATGAACCCATGAGCCTTGTGTCAGCAGTTCAGGCTGGTGGAGGTGGTGTAATGATGTGGAGAATGTTTTCTTGGAGCAGTTAAGCCACTGACAATCAATCAAACAAGCAATCCAGTTTTGAATGCCACACACTTTGAGTATTATTGCTGACCATCTGCATCCTTTCATGGTCACAATTTACCCTCTTCTAACATCTCAAACTGGCTTCACAAACATGACACTGAGTTCAGTGTTCTTCAGTGGATCCAGTAGAACATCTTTGGGATGTGGTAGAACAGGCCTGGAACCTGGAACAATCTGCAGGAATTATATTATGTGGTCATGTCAACATGGTCCAGAATCTCAAAGGAATGTTTCCCACATCTTGTGGAATCCATGCCACGAAGAATCGAGGTTGTTTTGAGATCAGAGCGAGGTTCTAGCCAGTTTTAGTGTAGTGTTCCTAATAAAGTGCTTGGTGAGTATAAATTCTAGGGACAGTTTAAGGTGCTAGAGTAGAGCTATAAACACTCTGAAATCCAAAATGCATCAGAAAAGAATTACTGCAGAATTCTGTGATGTTTTTTCATTTTTCCAGCCTCTCGGTCACAGAGAGCTGAACCTCAGCTCTGTAAAGCAGGAAGTGACGGAGACAAACACTTTACCTTCCAGCACTGGGTTCGCCTGCAGAATCTGCTGCTCGATCCATGAGTGCTGTCCGCTGACCGCTGCCAGAAACTGCAGGATCAGCTTCGTACTTTCCGTCTTTCCTGCTCCCGACTCCCCGCTAAAGCACAGAGACGGTAAAGGAATAGTTCAGGTGGATAAAATGCCACGATGTTCTCCTTATCACGAATAAACTGATCAGACGAGACTCATTCAGAGTGGGAGGTTTGATTGTTTATTTTTGTGCTTTTAGCTTAAAGTCAAGAAAAACTTGGGTGTGATTATATGCATGTTTCTGTGAAAGAAAAAAATCACAAGCAATAAAAACGGACCATAAATTTACTGAAACCATTACAGATCTGGCCTCAGAATACACTTTGAATAAAATCGGCTCAGAATACAAGCAATAAGAAATAAATGTGATGAAAATGTGAAGGGAAATAATTACATATCTAAGGGAATAGCTTGATGTTTGTTGCAGAAAATAAACTGTACGATTATTAGTAATGTAATATTTTAATACTGAGAGATTAAAAAAATGGCTCTTGATCATACCACTAAATAAATAAATAAATAAATAAATAAATAAATAAATAAATAAAATGAACTGCTATGGGCAATTTGACAAACAAAAGGTGACAGTGTAAAATATTGATATAAAATATAATCTAATCTAATATAATAATATGTATATATATATTTATTTATTTCAATAATTGTGACTATATTACATGTTGTGAAAATGACAAATGAAAAATATTCATTATTATTAAACCCCGGTGACACAACAACATCCATATTTCCACCATAATTCCGCCCTCAAACGTTAAGAGGCGTGGCCTAAAGAGTGGCATGATCTCACCTTGACCGAGTGTCTCTGTAAAATCTGTCACCTTCACGCCAAACCACCTGCTTCACTTTTTATGTTTTTTGGTTTTTTTTTACAATGGTGTAACCACAGGAGCCATAAAGCGAGGCGGCAGACTGGAGTCACAGGGACGAGGTTTCTCCTGCTCACCTGATGATGCAGCACTGGTTACGCTGGTTTCTCCGCATGTTGTAGTAGCAGCTGTCTGCGATGGCGAAGACGTGAGGGGGAAGTTCACCCAGACGACGGCTGTGGTACAGATGCACCTGATCCGCCGTGTAGATGGGAAGCAGCTGATACGGGTTCATGGCCACCAGCACCGAGCCGATGTACGTCTGATTACAGAGAAACAGAACAGAACTCAAAATAACTGAAGCCTTGCATGATAAAGAAATCAAGCTGAAACACAATCAAAATAATATCAGCTTCGGAATACAGTTAGAAGCCTCAAAATAAAATCTGAATAAAATAGGAATAACATCAGACTCAAAATAAAATTAGAATGAAATCAAAATAACATCAGCCTCGGAATAAAATTGGAATGAAATCGGAATAATAGTAGCCTGAAAATAAAATCGGAATTACATGAGCCTCAGACTACATTCAGAATAAAACCTACTGTATATACCATCAACCTCAGAAACAACATCAGCCTTGGAATACAATCAGAATGAAGCTGGAATAACATTAACGCTTTCAGACCCTGCATCCATTGGAATGGACATCACATGTTTTTCTCTGTAAACCAATAAAAATGTATCTTTTCAGAATTAAAAAAAAAAAAAGCCAGGTCACTGATTGGCCGCTAATCAACCAATTGCAATCACCTCATAACCCCTAACTTAATATGAGCAAGCTTCATGAGTCACACAACACAGCCATGGTTCACCTACTGAACAAGAGGAGGAGTTAGCACACTTTTCACCTTCAAAATGCTATTTTATGTCCATGGTAGCTTTATCAATTTGCACTGTTTATAATTTTAACAGTATCAAGCGATAATATGTAAAAGTCAATTTGAAAACCATTCAGTGTTGTAGAGCACAGGATTTTTGTGAAGTTTCATGTCCATCTCAGTGGACATTAGGTATTCAGAGTCATCATAAGGAATATCATTGTTTCATATTAGTATGGCATGGTTGGGACATTTGTGGACATGTTTTATAGCTAAAACTTGATCTGAAAATATGTTTATTATCATTTTTAAATTGCTAATATGAATTTACTATACAGTAAATTAATTAGATTATACAGTGGAATACTTTCTTGAGGAAAACCACAGCCATGGGGCATCAAAATGTACGTTCTCTATGGCAGAAGGGACCTAGCATATGATTTTCTTATATATCAGGGTGCCACCACAGAGCTTTCTGAGACGGATAAGGCCATCTTATCTTAACTGCTAAGTTAGCGACCACTTGTTTTCCTTGGATAACTGTTAAATATTATTGTTTGATTGTTAAATATGATTGTTTCTCTTGTTGATAAGTAATCACATAAAAAGCTGGACATCTTGCAATAGCATTTTTTTTTTTTCAAGTTTATCCTCCAGAAATTAAAAAAACAAACCAACAAATTCTGTTCATATGGCATTATTTTCCATCTGTTATGACCCACCCATAAAAGCAATTATAAAAAATTTGATATTTTAATTTTTATACTGACTCCTTAAAATAAAACCAGAAGTACATCAGCCTCAAAATACACTCAGAATACAACTTAAAAACTATCAGCCTTGGAGTGAAATTGGAACGACATCAGCCTCAGAATACCATTCCCATTTACCCATTTTTTTAAACACCTGAGCAACTGAGTGTTAAGGGCCTTGCTCAGGGGTCCAGCAGAGGCAGATTGGTGGACCAGGGATTTGATCTCACAATCTTCTGATCAGAAGTCCAACGCCTTAACCAGTAAGCTACCACATCCGAAAACAGCCTCAAAATAAAATCAGAATAACATCAGCCTCAGAATCCAGTCGGAATGAAATGGGAATACAATAGGAATAACCAGCTCAGGATTGGAATCATTGGTGCATTAGTATGGGATATTTAAGGATTTTCCGGGCACTGATTTGAGCACATAGCCAGGCTAGATCCAGTCTCCAGGCATGAGTGCTGAGCGAGATTAGGGTCAGTATTAAATGTCTTGTAATTGGAGATAAACTCGGTATCACTTTCCTCACGTTAAGTAACTCGTTTAAACAAAACCTTTCCATATTTCAGACTAATCTGATCAACACTCCATGAACTGAGTGAACTGGAAGGAACAGGAACTTCCTGGGTATAAAATAAAATGTACAGAGGGCAGAGTTCAGGGATAATAAAGCAGTCTGAAGGTGTTCCCCCCTCCACTCCCACCACCACACGTGAACACGCCTGCCAGCGTTTAATGATGATAATAATGTTGTGTACAATTTAATCATAGAGGTGAGCTGATGAGGGTCAAAGTCCTGCAGCAGGTTTACTATTATTCAGTGCTGCTGAATCCTGCCTTGGTCAGGAGGAGTTTGATTATATATATATATATATGCCCTTGGTCTAATACCTTAAGGTTTCTATAGCAACAGCTCACTCACAGTGTAATCTGTAAGTCTAATAATAATAATCAGATTATATAAACTGTGTCATTATTGATATGGTGATAATTTTATGGAAGGAATCTCCAGAGTCATATTTTGACGTGACTCTAGAATCTACTGTAACATACACTGCTCTTTAAATAATCATATACATATCCCAGCTCTCACCACCAAATGGTGATCAAATCAGACGGTGATCAGGAAGTGTGAACTAGCTGACAGTTGGGGGGTCAACTCTAGGGAACTTTATCAGTGCTTTGTTTAAGAGTATCACCTCTAGGCTTTTGTATTGTCACACCTTCAAGGCCTGCCCACTCAAGGCCTTTAAAACTGCAAAGAATGTTCCTTTTCACTGGACACAATGACTACAGTACCGCCGCAGTGTGTTCTGATCTCCAATAAAAACATTCCTGCTGAACACTATTTCTGAGTCCCCTGGTCCAGATCAATCCAAAACCCGAGATTTCAGTCACTAAACTGTGTAAGTGACTGAAATAGAAACTTCTGGGAGGTTTTGAGGTTTCGGTGAACGAGTGTGCTTACGTAGATGATGTCCTGCTTGTGTCGGATCAGCAGGTTCCTGAGCACGCTGGCCTCCGTCAGATCACCCAGCTTGATCATATCGTCCACTCCTTCCACCGACGTGGGGTGCATGAGTCTGAGGGACGCCTGTTCGTTCTCCGACACACTCCGCTCCTGAACAGAGCCAAAAAAACTTATTAAATATAACCCATGGCTAGTAGAGTTTACATCTCAAATCAATCTCTATTTACACAGCAAATTTAAAACACTTCACTACTTCACAAGCACCATCAACAGACACACACACACACACACAAATAACATCATAAACTCCAATAAAATCTGCATGAACAAGGTAAGATCAATATTCAAATCAAGTCAGGCTAGAGTTTTTTTAATGATCATTTCCTCCATGTATATAGCTGGTGGTGCAGTAAACAGTAAAACAAAACAAGGAACTAGGGCCTGAGTACAATCACACAGTTCCACATAAATTGTAAAGTATAAAGATATATTTTGACTCGAACATTTTAAAAATCTTCACTGATAAAGCCAAACAAATATAAAGAAGGAAATTACATCATGAGCACTCTTCAACTTTCGATAAGACTGAAGGGATAGCCGACAGCATCTGACTTGATAAACAGCAAGCGCAGCTAAATAAAGCATATAGCAATACGTTCTTTAAAAAACAGACAGCCTACGTTATTGTTTCTATAGTAACAGCATATTCAGATGAACCAGATTACAAAAAGTGTGTGTAATTGTTGATATGGTGAAATTTTTCTCTGGTAAGGAGGACCATAATGTGTAGAAGGAGTCTCCAGTGTCAGTGATGTGTAAGAGTCAGTGGAGATGCAGAAACTTTAGTTATTTTTGTACATCTTTAAGACTGAAGAGTGGTGAGAGACTAGCGAGGGAGACTGTTCATAGCTACTATAATGTAAAGAGAATGTAATAGAAACTATTTTTACGTACAGTAGAACCTCAGGGCTCGAACGTCCCCAAGTACATACAAATCGGGTAACGTTCAAAATGTTCGGCTAAAATTTGCTCCTACGTACAACCAGTTTATCAGAGTACGACCCGGGAACCGCCGCTATCAGGTGAAAAAGGCACAGGTACGTCACCCAGCGTGAGTTTTGATCAGTCTTCGATCGTGATCATAGGTGCGTATAGAAGCTGTGAACATTATTGTGTTCTTTTCTTGATATTATTTGTATAATTCTGTACAAAATCATTCCAGCATGACCCCATAAAAGTGAAAGTGCAGAGTGGTAGTGATTGTGGGAAGACAGCGATAAAGAAAATAACAATCCAAGTTAAAAAGAAATTATTATATATTATTATTATAAATTATGCAGCGCAGAAATAAGCAAATCTCTCTGGATCAATTGTTAGTGAAAACGGTTGCCATGTACGAACCAGAGGCCAAGAAAACCCCTGAATTACCCAGTGTTATTACTGAAGGGGACTCTCCTTCCAAACAATAACCTCCTCCTCCTCCTCACCCATCTTCCTCTCCCCTATTGCTTCACGACAAGTCTCCATAAGAAAGGTATGTGAACAATACCTGTCCAGTCCATGTAAAAATGAAGTCTTCTCTCTCTCCTTTACAGCTTTTTTTTATACATAGTGTTGTATTATTTTTGTATAATTAAGGCTTTTTCATACTTTGTTTCATATTTTGTGTTGTAAAAGCCATAAAAAATAAGATTCATTCTATTTAAATGTATTCCTACGGGAAAAATTAAATCCGCCTACGACCAATTTAGGAATAGAATAGATACATTCCTACTCCGAGGTTCTACTGTATATATAAATATCATTCTTTATTAAACAGAAAACTGTAAATGTTGGTAAATTGCTGAGGTATATGATCACTAAAGCATCTCAGGGTGTGCTGTTTTGGGAAAATAATCATTTAAAAGCACAAAACTGAGTTTTATTCTTACTAACTATACTACAGTCTAAATAAATAAATGCACAGCTCATATATACACCAGATACACTGTATACTAAACAAAGCTTTTGTATAAAATGCACAGCAAGTTATACGTCTATAACACAATACCTCAATAAACACACAAAAACACACACATCATTCTGGATCAATCCCCTGTTTACTGAATGTACAGCTCCTGAATCATCAAAACACACACTCACACCACAACAGGACCAATAAAGTAGATCACACCATCAATCACACAACACACACTCGCTCCCTACCAGGAAAATCTAACGTCCATCAAATCTACAGCTTCTATAAAACAGCGGGTTGCCAAATCATTCACTGTATAATAAACAAGCAGAATAAATAAGGAGGCGAACCCTTTTTTATAGGTTTCACAGCAACATACACTGTATATTAGAGGTTTATCACAAAATACACAAAGAATTTAGCATTATATCACAGAATGCGTTTTCAAAACAGACAAACAAACATCCTCCTGACAGATTTCACAGCTCAGAAATCAGAAATCACATCACCGACCCGAACCTAACGCACTCTACTGTTTATAAAAGCACTTTCTTTAATCAAAACGTAAATAAATCCTGTTTAGTTTATCGTGTCAGTCATAGAAAACGCCTGGAGATCTGATTTCCTCTTACCTCAGGTAAGAAAAAACAATGAGTGTGCAGTAACCATGGCAACGCTCTACCCCTTTACAGAACTCTACTTTTACTAGCTGACTAATTAAAGGGAATTAAGGGAGACCTGGGAAGGTTGAAACAAAGCACAAGCGTCTGAATGAAATGCATTTATTCCTGGTTAAAGGAGAAATCCAACAAAACCCTGAGGTCACATGACATAGAAATGGAGTCACATGAGAAACTAAGTTAACTAAGCTAATCTTACCTAATCTCTTCTTTCGTTTTATTAGTTTTTTGTTTGTTTTTGTACAAATTTATTTTAGGAATAACTTTCTTACCCTAAAATAGATTTTGCATTTTGTTTGAAATGTCACAAAGAAAGAAACTGAACTAGCGAAGGATTCAACAACACAGAAACAGACAAATTTCTCCACCATCTACATCCAAAAAACACTGCCATTTCTTCTCATATCACATACTTCTGCACTTCCTAGGCTGGTGTTGAACACTAAAGCTAACACTGTTAGTTTCCTGTTATAATTATTGCTTGAAACGTTCATTTAGCCTCCAATTTTACCCAAAAGCTGTTTTGCGTAGCATATTTCTGAATTTTGTAGCTTAGTGAAATGGAAAGTTTCCGAGATCTTGGAACCAGATTATTAAAAAATCCATTAAAAAAATTGATAACTCCGAACAATGACATGTTAGCACTGAAAGCTGTTATTTATTTGTAATTATCGACCCTACTTGGTGGTCACATATCTCCAGGTTGCTAGGTCACTGTTAGCTAAGTGCTGGTAAATTAGCAGTGAGTTTTTAGCATCAGGGTCTGTATTTTCTCAGTGATTTCGCTAAAACATGGTCAATATTGAGTTATTTTGTGAAAATGGTTGTTTTGGAAGGAAAATGAGGAATAATGTTGCGATTAAAAGCAAAACCATCCACCATTCGAGAGGAGAATATTTTTAAGATGACTTTAAAGTGTTGAAGAAAGCAGATTTGGTGTTTTGGGGCATTTCTTTTTCTTTTTTTACAAGTTGTGGACTGAATTTAGAAGCCTACACTCGAAAGTGGAGAAAATTTTGATGACTCTTCCCGTCAAATCTTTTCAATTCAGCTCCAGACGTCTCAAGCAGTCAGACACTTAACATCATTTTTAAATGTTTAGTGTTGAGTGTAAAGTTGATGAACTGATAAGTGGTGAAACTCTGAGATTGTTACTAGGCCAAGTGTTGTAACCTACTGTGTACGAGCCTCTGATAATGCAGTGTGGAAGGAAATGTACAGAAATCTATAGAGCGTAAAATCCACACGTCTTTACCTTTCCCTCATCGTCCAGCAGAATCACCTGCTTTCCGTCCAACATCTTCACACGAGCCCCGATCGGGACCCCGATCCCCGAGTCCATCCAGACATAATCACCCTAAAGACAAGCAGTAGGTATGGACACCGTGTGTAACAGTCCATATCCATGCAGTAAAATCACAACAAATCCAAATAATGTATTACTTAAAAAAATAAAACCTGGATAACGAATTAAACTAAAAATAATTACTTTTGTAAAAAGAAAAAGAAAAAAAATTTTAAAGAAAAAAAAAGAAAACAAAGATTTAGGAATAAATTTTAATAACGTTTTGTCATGTTTGTACTAATTTTTAATAATTTTTTAAATTTTAAATTATTCCTGAAAAGCTGCTTTGTGACAATGTATGTCCATCGTTAAAAAGCGATATACACATCGAACTTTGCTAGGATTTTCAATTTAAAAAAAAAGAAAAATCATGGTAAATTTCTCTCCAATTTCCTGAGATTTTCTATTCCACGTGGCAATAAATGTTTAATGGGTCACTTAATAGCTACTAAAGATGTGTTTCATTTCTGAAATGATTTTGAGGATAACCAAATGAAATTTAAGACAAATATAAATATAAACTGACAGAATGTCCATGTCCTTAGAATGGTTTTATACTTAACTGTGTGTCAAAGATGTAATCAGATATCATATTTTTTCTCCTAACTTTATTTTCTAAGAAATTGATTAAATGTTTGCTAATATCTGAGGTTATTATTTTAACCTTTTTTTACGCTCTCAGTGACAACATTAAGCCTTTTTTTATTTTCTTTCTATAGACAAAAATTTCTGCCTTGACTTTAACACTCGGCATGTACTTCCATACATAAGTAAGGTACTTATATGACATGAGAAAGAGAGAAGGTTAATACGTACTTTGTTCAGCAGCACCATTGTGACCTCTTTCTCTCTCTCTCTCTCTCTCTCTCTCTCTCTCTCTCTCCAGCTAAAGAACACGAACAAACTAAACCAGGTTTAAACACTGCACATCGATTATTTAGGTTGAAATCTAGCTATAAAGTTTATAAATAAGCTCCTGAGATCATTATTTCTCTCCACAGGACCCTGCGCCGCTCCTCTACCCGACGATGTCCCGAACTGCTGCCACTTCTGAGCGGTAAGTAAGTTTTTAGGAGGGTCAGAAATGAGGAAGACGTGGATGTAGATGTTAGACGTAGACATACGTGGTTGTCTTTATGGCACTTTGACTTTGCTCTAGCATGCTGAGAAGTGATTATCAGATCTCGGTTCAGCAACGTCACGGCAGATCTGATAATATATCCGAAGAGGAGATCAGGTAAGAAAGCAGCTTCCAGTCGGAACGAGACAAACCCTGAGTGGTAAGATGACATATCACAGCTGGGAGGTGGCCTTTTGGACCCGGGAATACGCTGGGCTGGGGCATAAAAACTGGGCAATAAAGCTGTAAAGCTCAGAGACACAAGGGCAGTTAAATCCAGGCACTCGAGGATGTTTATTTTTTTATTTATTCTTTACATAACACTTATCCTAAAGCTGACTCCAGATATATTAACATGACCAGCTTTCATCTGTATTGCATTTTATCTCAAAACGTTCGATCTCGGGTCAGAAGATCTGGAGCCGAATCTCTCTTCCTTGTTATTCATCTCCGTGGTGATCGTGTATACAGAGCCGTCAGCGCACGAGACCAGTTTCTGGAAGCCAATAAAACCAGAAGTGACTGTGCAACCATGATTTACATAAGAGCACATTACCAGGGCAAAGACACTCCCTGAGATACGGCTCTTATCTGGAAACCCTGGCTTCCTCCTCAAGATACGGATGTGTATATAATTCCTGAAAAAACTCTTAAACCAATTTAACTGCGCTAACGATGATCACCGAGGAATATAGTGAGGAAACCCACATTATAGCACAGCGCTGCTAAATTCGTCGGATGAATCCTTTTCTATCTTCAGTAGTTCAGTTGGATTTTATATAAATAATAAGCCTGTTGTTACGTTAGCGTTTCTATAGCAACAGCCTGTTCATGATGATGTCTTCTTTGAGGAGAGGTTTAACAGGTATGGATGGAGTCTCCAGTGTCAGTAAGAAGCAGGGGTCAAGCTGTAACGTTTCTGATGCTTTTTTGTGGTTCCTTGGTTAGGTCAGAAGCCGTGTTTGGTATTTTTGGCCTCTCAAACAGAGAGGCTGTTTAAAGCTGCTATAACATCAGTGACAGCAGGAATAAGGGGAATAAATCACTTTGGGACATGATGTTTTTTATTCCTTAAATGTTGCACACTTTGACCTTGTAGATGATTAGCTCAGTGCTCAGTTCAGTTGAGTTCTATTGACGTACAGCATCTGGCAGACGGCCTCCGGTGGATATCATCCTCACGCTACCATAAACAGAGCTGGAGAACCGAGAGAAACCACAGCAGTGAGGAAACAGAGAGATTCAGTTTCTCCATCATCTAGATCCGGACAACTCATTTCTGGATGAAAGGAAGTTCCTTCCTTTTAACAATAAAAAACCCCACTTAACACAACACCACAAGCTTGTCAGTTTATTATATAATGCAAAAAAAAAAATCACATTTTTTT
Source organism: Hemibagrus wyckioides (assembly GCF_019097595.1). Taxonomy (NCBI): domain Eukaryota; kingdom Metazoa; phylum Chordata; class Actinopteri; order Siluriformes; family Bagridae; genus Hemibagrus; species Hemibagrus wyckioides. The sequence continues at coordinate 2,118,149 of NC_080726.1, forward strand.
TAAACCAAAGGTCTGCATACATACAGACATAAACACACTCACATGCACAGTTCTATCCACTCACACGATCCTTATTTCCTTATCTTAAAACTCAGAGATATTTGGGCATGATTAGAATAGAGATTAGCTAAGGCAGAAAGACGATCACGATGGGACAATGTAGCCCCGAGGGAACCGGCTGAGACGAGCCGCCTGACAACACTTAAAGACAGACCAAGGACAGAAAAAAATAAAGAAAAACGAATCAGACAGAACGAAAAGTTCACACATCGTTCCGTTGATTTTGTTGAGGAGGTTTACGAGTGCACACAGTGAACGTGAGGAAGTAATGACCATAAGGAAGGACACAGGAAGACAACTCCGCCTTTCCAGTGCACGCAATGCACTGTGGGAAAAATACTGCACAGGCCCTGGTTCAAATAGTGCTCCATACGCTGTTGTAAAAAACCTTAAAACCTGATCTCTGTGTACAACCTCTGTGTGTGTGTGTGTTTTTAAAAGGACAGATGTTATAATAGAAGTCTCAGGGCAGTTTTGAAATATTGTAAATATTTCAAATCTATAATGCAATAATTAATTAAACATCTAAACGATAAACAGTAGCTCAAGCTACTTAATGTTTTTTTTTGCTGCCTCATGGCTCCACAACTTCAGCCCTTTGACTCCTACTAGAAGAGCATTTTATATCCAGGTTTATTTCATCCCTCAGTTTCAAATCTCATGTACACTAAAGACACTGTATACAGAGATTAAGTTGGAAAAAAACCCCAAAACAAACAATGAAACGTTGGAGCTTCCCTGTAGGATCACGAAGCAGAGGTTTAAAGCTGGAGAACGTTCAGAAGGCATGTGCCGAAGACCAGCTCCATGATGCACGATCACAATACATAGCATCGTCATAGACGCTCTGATATTTCCTCTTCAGCCCTTCGATTTTTTTCGAGGAGCAAGCTCCTAAAAAACCTGATCTTTACACTACAGAAACTATAGATCAGAGGAAACTGTGGACAGAATCATTTCTAAAATAAATCTTGATGCTGTAAAAGTGGTGGAATTTTACACTCGCCTTCGGCACACGCCTTCCCGCTGCTCACGTGAGGTCACAAGCAACACGAGGCACCCTTACAGGGGGTGAAATCTACTACCGGGTGTTACTTCTCACATAGACGTAGCACTTTTGTGCTTGGATTCTCACAGTGAATGTCCTGAAGAAGAACTTTATGTAAAGAATGCAGAGATACGCTATTGCGAAAGGAAGTGCTGTTTAAGAGGATCGGGGACGTAGAAATGGTTCTGTGGGCGTTTCCTACGCTGGAGCCATCACGACGTGTCTCAAATCTCATCCTGATGACCACATGCTTAAAAAAAGTGTGCAACGCTACTGTGAAATGAAGAAGGTACGTTGTTAAGGAGCCCCTCCCTTTACGTTCTGTGGTGCATGATGGGACAGGATAGGGGATAAACATCTCTGTAGATTTGAGACACAGCATGGCTGATTCTACGCCTCCACAATTCAAGCTTTCTATGAAACAGGACCATGTCTTTCTGCTCTAACAATACGACAAATAGAATATCGATATAGTGATAATTTACACGTCATGACACGCTATTGATATTTTTTTTTCCTTTGAGAGCATCGTTAATACTGATAACACTGAGCGAGCGACTCCATTGTTATCTGAGCAAACAAGCAGCTGTTTCGATGTGTAAATCTATTTATGTACCAAATATATTCATTTATTTATTATAGAAACAGCCAAAAAAGAAAAAACAAAAAAGAAACACACACAATGTTCCACTTCATCCAAATGAAATCGAAGGGTGGACAAATCTGCAGCCTGGGCGATAAGATCCAAGCTGTTAGTGTTTTATTCCATAGATAAAGTCATATCTTATTTATTTTTGGTATTTGTATTGACAAAATCAGATGAGTTATAACAGTCAATAACAGCTTCATCATTCATTCCAAGACCTACACTGTTATTAGAAGAACAAATCATGTAATTATGTCCAGACAAGCGGCTATTGACAAAGATATGTCCAAAAGTATGTGCGCCCCTGATCATCACACACATACAAGTCGTTCTTCTCTAAACCTTCACCACAAACTTGGAAGCACACAAATGTATAGAATGTCATTGTATGCTGTAGCATTACAATTTCACTTCACTGGAACTAAGAAGCCCAAACTTATTCCAGCATGACAATGCCCCTGTGCACTAAGCAGCTCCATGAAGACATGGTGTGGAGGTGAAGGCTGGAAGAAAAGTGGAAGAGTGTCCTGCACAGAGACCTGACGCTGACTGAACAGCTTTGGGATGAACTGGAACTGGAGTCTCCTCAACATCCCAATATCAGCATCTGATCTCACTAATGCTCTCGTACATGAATGACCACTGATCCCCACAGCCACAATCCAACATCTAGCGGAAAACCTTCAGAGAACAGTGGAGCTGATAATAACAGCAAACACAGAGAGAATAAATCTGGCATGTTGATGGAGGAGATGATTAGGGGTGAACAAACTTTTGCACCATATAACCTTGATGTGCTTCGCATCAGCGTGACAAACATTGATGTGATTACAGCTAGCGACACTCATTCTGAAAAGATATTTAGCGTAGAGTTAACATGGATGATTTTCAGAACACTTGAACACTTCAGAACTCCTGAATAAACGTAGTAAATGCGAATAAATCCTATTTTTCACACAAGACGTAAAGACAAAACATAGCACCACAGTTCATGCCAAACAAATATGACATGACCATACACACTAGCTTAATTAACTATACTTCATTAAATTAAATGAACTTATCTACCACGTATTAGCCTCGTCATTTACAGGCTGGGAAGCTCAATGGAGCGTCCGCTTTAACGGTAGGCTTCATGATGAGCTCGTGATTTGTCCACCCTTGGATCAGTTCGTTAAATGTTACTAACAGATAAAGAAAGCTTATATATCGACTACACAACCCCACGTCTTCTTCGGGGAGGTGTGTCTCACAACATCTAAAAAAAAAAAAACCCCCACAATCGCAGCACCAAACATCGAAGTTAAACGACTGATTCACCTGGATTGCTAGCAGCGGACTCAAATCGGAGGCATGGCCTACAGGACAACGAGAAGTTAGGGATAAAGGGAACATTGTGTTTTCTTTCTGGCTGAAATCTAAATATATATTTTTTTAGTTAGACGTTAAATAAGTGTTTTTTTCTTTTTTAATATGGAACTACTGATAGTATAAGATTATTATAACATAGTATATCGTGAAAATGTCTTCAAGTATCATCCTATAATATATTTCCTTACTGAGTAAATGTATAACGAGACTCTAAATAATAATGGTGTGTTTGAAATTCTTTTCAGCGTCCTTTAGTGACTCCGCCCCTAGTGTAGGTATATTGCAGCGTAACTGTGATTGTCCCTCATGTGTGCATTCTGTAATGGAGGTAAGGCTTTTATACTGCAAAACATTAATGCTCTCTCGATCCAGCTCTGTCAAGCTTCTCCCAGGTTTAATGCTTTCCTGTGTGATTTTTATTTATTTATTTTTTTTGGTGAATCTGTTCATTCTGCACCTCCAACACCGGGCCGGACGTGAGTGTATGAAGGTCGCTGGGAGCTGCGTCAAGCTCTGTCTTTGCGTTTGTGGAGCTTGTGGAGCTTCTTGGTGTTGCTGTTCTTGTTGAGGAGTTTGAGGACACGCTCTCGGTGGTCCAGCACCTTCATCATGGCCTCGCGAGCCTCTGTGATCTGATCCATCACCAGCTTACAGCGCTGCATGTTACCCTGCGGAGAAACGATCACAACTCTCAGTTTCAGTTTCAGCAGTTTAACACCTCCATGCTGGTCATCACCCCTGGTTGCCATGGTTTCTGAGTAGGACTTGGCTAGAACATCTTACTATCTGGTTAAAAATTGCAAGAAAGAAAGGCTTGTAAAACCATGACAGCTTTTCAAACCCCTACATTTTTTTTATATACTACCCACTTTAATAGGAACATCTGCTCATTTATGTGGATCTAATCAGCCAATTATGTGGCAACAGCACCAAGCATACAATCATGCAGATACAGGTCCAGTTAATAATGGGACCAGATGAGCTGGTTTGAGTATTTTAGAAACTGGGAGGTTTACACACAACAGTCTCTAGAGTTTAGAAAAACAAACTGTTAAGCTGAAGACTGGTTTTAGACCAGTTTTGGTAGCTCTGTGCCAATGAGAGGCTCTTGTTCTTCTTTTGTTGTCTGGAGAGGAACCTGAGAAGAACCTTCTGCTGTTGTTGCTCATCCTGCTACAGGTTTGATATTTTGTGCTTTCTGAGATGCATTTCTGCTCACCACAGATGTAAAGAGTGATTAAATAAGTTACTGTATTATTCTTCTCTGATCATTCTCCTCCGATCTCTTTCTTCAACAAGGCATCTTCACCCACAGAAGCGTGTCTCACTCAATGTTTTTTGGCTTTTAAATCATGCTGTGTAAACTCTAGAGACTGTTTAAAATGACCATGCCACAGAAGTCACAGAGATCAGACTTTCACTTCATTCTGATGTGAACATTAGCTGAAGCTCTGGACCTGTATCTGCATGATTTATTGCATCGTGTTGCTGCCACATGATTGGCTGGTGAATGGATAAAGGTATGAATAAGCAGCTGCACTTTAATGTGTTCAGTCTGTGATTGGCTGGTGTCATTTTGAATTTTTCCCCTAACACGCCCGGATTCGAGCCTGATTGTGAGTTAAGCCTTAGACAAGTCACTTTTTTTTTTCCACACTGCACAAATGTATGTGATAAATATGTGAAACAGATCCTACTCTAATTATAGGGGTCGTATGTTTCTTGGTCACCTGTATGAGCTCACTGATGCGGTGCAGATCGTCGTCTCCTGCCACTTTTTTCTTGGGAGCGAGACCTTCCTGCAGACTCGTTAAACGGCTGTAGACATCGTGCTCCAGATTGGTCTAAATGACGGTCAAAAAAAATACAGCACAAATTGTTTTAACACACTTACAGGTCAAAAGAGCAGAATAACAAACACACAGCAGTTCATTTGGAGCAGAAGCAAAATTATCATTATCATATCACTATGAATTATTACACACTTAATAATTATTTTTAGACAAAATTAAAAAACTTTGTATTGTTTCCTTTTGGACAAATACACAATAAAGCGCAATTGGAGACTATCTTACAGAAAAAAGGGCAGTTTGTGCTGATATAAAAAATAAAAACTGCAACTATAATAAAATTCTAGCTACTTCTGGGAAAACTAACCATCCCAGCTTACTCTCTAGACTTTAGATACATTACTTTAAATAATTAAGATGAAATAAATGTTTGATTATTTATTCTGTAATATTCTTGTATTCACTCCCTAAAAAAACACTCTGACTTTGTCCTCCATTATTGTTTTACTTGCTGTTGGCACCCAGATTGAGTTTCTCACCAGCTGCACCAGCTGAGCAGCACACAGATGGATCTTCCAGCCTTGAGCTCGACACACAACCCCTTTCTGATTGGCCACATCCTGCAGACCTCCTTTCTTATCCTCTGAGCAACAACAACAAAAAACATTTTTTTAGGACACTTATAACCCGTTACTACGAGTTACAGTTGTGTGTAAGTGGTATGGTCTGACCTTTGACCCGGACGTCACTGTATCTCTGGAAATGATGATAAGCAGCTTTCCAGGGGTTACGGTAATGGCGCAGAAGAGTGACCGGAGGACGGATTCGGACGGGAACGTACCGCACACCCTCCTCATCTATACACAAAAAACAAGAATTCCACAACACTCATTTCAATTCCACAATCTCTAATCATTTTCTATAATAAATAGATGTTTGTTTATTGCTGCTTTCATGTAACAAAGTTTATGGGATGTTCCATAACAATATATTAATAGTTTAGTGTTGAAAAACTGCTGTGTTATAAGAGGAGTAAAATACTTGTGTCTGTGCTGTTATAGGAAAATAATCAACTTCAGGCAGTGTATATATATATTTATTTGTGTGTGTGTGTGTGTGTTTATTGGTTATGGCCTGACCGATGTACTCTTTTGGAGGCGATTTGCGTTTCTCCAGACGGTGGCTGACGGGTTTAGCGGGAGGTTTCTCCTCGTCTGTGCTGTTGGTCTCCATCATCTCGCTCTCCTCAGTGGAGATGACGTGCTGCTGCTTACGAGGCTTTTTTCTGGGCGAAGCTCCGGGTGTGAGATCTGCAGTTGGCACTGAAAGAGCAGGAGTGCCACTAGGTGGCGCTGGAGCCACTGATAAAGCACATGGGGAGAAGGAAAAGTATGTTATGCTGAGAATACAGTTAGAATTACAATAAGAAGTTCTTAAAATTCAGCAGGATTTATTATCCTTATGATTATTATAGTTATTATTATTACTGCCACACTACTTGGTTTTGAGGTGTCCATGGGCACCGCCTCCTGCTTGATTTCTGGAAGGGTGGAGCTAACGGCACAAGCTGCGGTACTACTGGCTGCTGGGTGAGAAGGCGGAGCCACCACATTGGCCATTGAAGGGATGGGAGGAGTCACAGCCATGGCAGCAGGGACAGGCTGAGATGGTGGCGTGACTGAAGCTAAGAGGGCGGAGACGGGCTGAGCTGGGATTTGCGAAGGAGGCGGGGCTACATTCTGCTCTCCACTTTGTCCAGGAATGACGTCCACTGCAGCACTGACAGGAGGAGCCAAACCCATGAGGATGTCGGATTTGGGTTTTACTCTGCATCACAGAAGAGGAGAGTTACAAATTTCAGATATAAGACACATGTGGAAGCCACGCCCCCTTGCTATAAATTTATTATACAAGCTTACTGGAGTATCAGAACCAGCATCTATAACATCACAGTAATTTTGTTCACTCTTAAGTGTAGCAGTATGCATTTAAGCCAAATAAAATTGAGCAGTTAGAATTTTTACAGCACTGTTTCACAGAATTTCTCAATGAAAGGGCTTCCTGAAGTTTATTTCAAAGGGTTCTCAAACATCTAATGAGGCATGAAGCCCACTTTGTTTACATCAGTATTGTTTGGCATCTCCTAAGAAATCTCTTCAGCTGTTTTGTTTCCTCTCAACCGGTCAGATATTTACATATACTCTTTTGAAATGCGCTGCCTCAAGCACTTTTTGGTCAAAGTAAAGCTTCTGAAGTTAGAGGAAAAAAATCATAGCAACCGATCAGTTATGTAATCCTTTACCTGTAATCTTCAGATAATCTCCCTACACTGCAGGGAAAAAGAAATTGCACTGATATCCAATAAAAAAATGTAAGTAAACGAATGGGAGCGGGGGTGAGCTGTACCCAGCAGGTCGTGGTGATCCTGCAGCGTTCCTCAGACCTCCGTCCATCCTGGTAGAGTCACCGAGCTGAGTTGCCATCAGATTTTTCCTCACAGCAGTGCTACACACACACACACACACACACACACACACACACACACACACACAGGGAAGTAGTGTTTCAGTTTAAACACAAATTAAAACACAAATACTTCACAGTATATAATTAGAGATAATTTAAGTCAAAAGCCCAGAATGCTGAAGGTAAGACAGGTGTTGAACCTCAGGTCATTCTTCTCCAGATCCTGTTTTGTAAAATAGTACACCCAGAACTTTATTGTGAAAGCTGACGGGTTCAAGGTGATGGTACTTTCACATCTGACACCTGATTTTAACACTTAAATGCTGGTGTTACAACACAGAGACGAAGAAGTGACAGTTTTCACGAGGGCTTTAAGAAGGCTTCGAGACCATATACGTTTCACAATTGCCTAGTGAGCTATATATAAACCTGAGGATTCTCAGGGCCTAACTCATACGCCTACACACTCTTCCATTCTTTAACCTTACTTGTGTAATGGTTTTATGGCAGAAGATGATCTTTATAATGCGTTTTATTATATGCATTACAATTATTTAATAACGCAAAAAAACATATAGGGTGTGCGATACAGCTTAAGTCATTTACCATGATATTGATGTGGCCATATTGTCCAGCCATAAAGACAGATATAATACTTTTAACAAAAATGAATATTAATTTGCTTTAATAAACTCTTTATAGTTATTAATAGTAAATAAATACAGTTTACAGTGCTATATTGTGGGTGTGTTTATTATTTATTCATTCCATTTTATCCCCCCCCCACGGTGCTGTGAATGGTCTGGCCCAAACAGTAAGTCCATGAGAATTACAGCCCACTGCAAATATAACACATAAAATATAACTAAAATATAACTCTTGAGCGTATAAGAGTTCACACAAGCAACGCAGCCTAAAAGGGCTAAAAATAAACTGCATATTTGGCAAGATGTTAAGGTTAAATCGACTTGAGGTGTGAAGTCGTGTAGGTAAATTCGATTTGAGACTCACCCATCAATGGTGGGTTTTTTGCGGAGAATGCTGGGTCGAGGAGACGAAACTAGTGTTGGCGTCCCCGATCCACCTCCCTGTGAGTGCGCTTGAGTTACCGTGGCGACAGGCTGATTGGCGTTAAAGGTGCTGTTGATGGGGTTGGCGACCAGAGCCGAGCCGTCAGCCAGCACCACTGAGGAGACAAAAAAATATTTAACAGTAAGACAGGTTAACATTAGACAACTCTCGTCTAATATCCGCGTCCAGCTCCTGACCTGAAGTCTTGGCCTCACTTGGATTTTGTTGGGGGTTGATGGGAGCAGCCTGCATGCTCTGCGGTGTGATCGGGGTGCTGGTGTGAAGCCCCTGGGCGGCGATGGCTGCGTTTTGGCCTCCCTGTGCTGCCACGGCCGCTGGCTGCATGTTCTGAGTGTTGATCTGAGTGATGCGATCCACCGTCATCAGCTGCATGGAGTTCAGGTGGACAGCGGAGGCCACGCCCATGCTAGGCTGAGCAGCAGAGGGCGCCTGAGCAGTCACTGGAACACACAACATGTGTCTTATGAACATCAGTGCCTGACCTCACAAATACGCTTCTAGAGAGGAAAAAAATCCAGAAAAATATGAACTGGAATCAGATCAGACCTTTTGATGAATGCTGCAAAAATGATGGTTTACATGAATCAGAATCTGTTTAAACACTCTCTTGTAAAAAAGGGCGTGGCCTCTGACTGAAGATGTGTTTTACCTGGATAGGGGCGTATGGTGGACACCGAGCTGGTAATAGGTGTGTAGGCGTGTGTCAGAGGGTAAGAAGCTGATTGGTAGGTTGGCAGAAAGTACTGAAACTGCATAGGAACAGACTGCCTGTGGAGAGAAAAAACACACACATACACAATAAGCACACACACAATGTTAATACCTCCGAGGTCCTGTTAGGGTTCTGAGTGTGTACCTGGTGTCACTGCGGTTCTCCATAGCAGCAGCAGGATTAGGAGAGGCACGATGGGCTGAGATGGGGATGAGGTTCCCTCTTTCTCCACTAAAGTCAGACTGGATGCGAGGAGAGGTGTGTGTGATGGGCTGAGGCACCACCTTCGCTAAAATGCAGGAACAAATAACCACAGCATTACATCTGTTTGTACAAGTGCAACAAGTACATGAAAGTGTGTGAAAGCATGTAAAAGTGTGTGTAAGTGAGGGCAGATATTTGGAAAGAGTCTGACTGTCAGGGATAGTGCAGGTGTGTGAAAGTGTGTAGAGACGTTTGTGAGAAGTCTTACCCACGGGGATGGTGGAGGTGGTCACTGCTGTGGCGTGAGTGGAATGAGAGGCAACGGTCACTGTAACTATATTACTGCTGGATACCTGGGACTGGGTCACGGAGCCTGCAACACACAGAGGGAAAGGAGAGGAAAGGAAAGACAAAAGAAAGGAAAAAGCAGCAAAGAAAGAAAGAAAGAAAGAAAGAAAGAAAGAAAGAAAGAAAGAAAGAAAGAAAGAAAGAAAGAAGTCCCATTAAGACTGTACTCTATGTAAGACTGATTATAAAGTGAAAGAGTTGGATGATGGGGTTGATGGGGACACCTATAGTTGTGGTTGAAGGAACCGTGTTGGTGGCCAGGATAGGGGCAACGGTTGCCGCAGCAACAGGTGTCATGGTGCTGAAGATTGGTTTCTGCACAAAAAGCCACAGATTTTTTAAATGACCAAAAAATTAACTAAAGAGAAGACCTCATTTTGTATTATTTATAGAGTAATACCTGCGCCATGGAGTGTGTGAGGGGCTTCTGAGTGCCGATAGCTGGGTGAGACGGAAGTGTGATGCGTCCCGTGTCCCGGGCGTGAGGAGCCCGCTGGATACTCAGGGTAGCAGCAGGAGGGTGGATGGTAATAGCTGAGCGTCTGATTAATGTAAAAACACGTAAATTAAACACAAATCCTGAGAGGTGTAGGTGTAAAAGTAGCGCGGATTTATTTCTGCTCTTTACCCGTGCACTAACTCTCCTGAGTGAGCCGTCACCGTGCTGATGACCGGAGACTGAGGCCTGGTGGCCGCCACCGGAGCTACCACTGTGGGCAAGACCGCCGTGGACGTGGTGACTATCGGGCGTGACTGTAACACAAATCCGTCAAACACAGTGCACTGGTCAGTGGACTCAGTCTATTGTACATATTATACATGGAGTCACTGGTCCACCCTGAAGATGCAGCATGTCCTATCACAGTGACCTAACGTTCCACTGACTGTTACAGAGCACTCACACAGGAGACTCACTCCAAATATTTTTATTAAATAAATATCTCCTTACAGCTAACATTATTTAGTCCATGTGAATAAGCTGTTACTATACAGAAGATGATAGAAGGAAGAAAGAAAGAAAGAAAGAAAGAAAGAAAGAAAGATGAGATTATTTTAATTTATTCAGACTACATAAACACCAGCGGAACAATGAACTAATTCTTAGCACACTTAAGAGCAGGGTGTAAATGGAGGAGGAACCTGAATGGGCTGATGGATGATGTGTTGCACTGTCGGCTGTCCTGCCGCGGCGTTTGGTCCTGACGCCGGTCTCAATACAGTCGCTCCCTTTGAACTGGACATTACAGCAGCGGCCGCAGCTCCTACAGTTAACACCAGCACACAGGGGTTTAATAAACAGCAGGAAGAAACACTCTTACATCTGTACATACTAAATCTGATGCGCCTGTCACATATACCTGATATTATCTTATTTATTTCATACAGAATATTAATTCTTTCTTTCTTTCTTTTGTGAGTTAAACCTTAAAGTCAGTATATTATATATCATATTTAATTGACCCTGTCCACTGGATTGTGATTGGTCAGAAGGTCTTTATTAGTTTTCTATAAGCTCTGAAGGTAGCGCAGCTGTGCATTAAAAAAAAAAAAAAATAATAATTAATTATACCCACATCACTATGCTACATTTTACCACTGGGCCAACATTTCCATCTTGTATAAACCAAACTAAACATATAATATTAATAATGATGATAAATATAATAAATACATCAACAAACAAAAAATGTTTTATTGTACATCTCTAAGATGATTCTCCTACTGACCTCTGGGTAAATGTGAGGGAAACTGATGTTGCGGCGCAGCCGAGGGTCCAATCTGCAGCGCCGGAGTCCCGCTACGGATAATCTGCAAATTGGTCATGATGCGGTGCACGTTTCCAGTGTGACCCTACCAAACAGAACCGTTCTAATCATCTATTCTAGACTGATTATTAGATTATATACTACTATGTAGCACACTCTCAGCTCTACCTGCTGCCCGCTGATGGTGGCCACTGGAATCCCGGACGCCTGAGGCATGGTGCTCTCCATGGTGACGGTGATGTGACCAGGTACTTTGTGAGGCAGGGTGAGATGCCCCTGAGCTGGAGCTGGGGCGATTACACGGCTAGAAATAGGAGTCTTCAGAGCAGACTGAACGCAAGAAAAAGTATCATGGATATAAATGAAGTCCAGAAAACTATGAAGGTAACCTCATGTTAACATTAACAGTGTGGTGGTGAACCTTGCTTGGTCCTTCGTTGAAGGTCACAGGGATGTGCTGAGGCAGCGACGGCGTGGCGGAGGACGTCGGGCCATACGGTCGCACCACCACCGGCTCCTGCTTTTCATCTCTGAGGGGAGTGGCGGCGCTGGAGGAAGAAGCGAGACCTGAGTCACGCCCACTGTCCTCATGACCTGAACAAATTCAGCAAAACTCAGAATATAATAAATATTTGCATATATTGCAAGATTTAATTTTTAAGTCAAATTAGGACAGTAAATGAGCTGTAAATACACAATATGTATATATATATATACATTTAACTATTTATTATACATCAACAACTAATTTATTAGAAATGACAGTTTTGTTTCTGAGATATAAATAAATGAAACTGAGCGTAAACCTGAATGTACACCGATCAGCCATAACATTATGATCACTATTGACACCACTAACATTATGGCCTAGTATTGTGTTGGTCCCCCTTTTGCTGCCAAAACAGCCCTGACCCATCGAGGCATGGACTCCACTAGATCCCTGAAGGTGTGCTATGGGATCTGGCACCAAGATGTTAGCAGCAGATGTTCAAAGTCCTGTAAGCTGCAAGGTGGGTCCTTCATGGATCGGACTTGTTATCCCACAGATGAAATTTGAGCAACAGTGGCTCGTCTGCTGGATCGGATCACGCGGGCCAGCCTTTGGTCCCACCGTGCATCAATGAGCCTTGACCCCCCCACCCATGACCCTGTCTCTGGTTCACCACTGTTCCTTCCTTGGACCACTTTTGATAGATACTGACCACTGCAGACCGGAACACCCCACAAGAGCTGCAGTTTTGGAGATGATCTGATCCAGTGGTCTAGCCATCACAACTCAAAGCACAAATCCTTACACTTGTCCATTTTTCCTGCTTCTAACATCAACTTTGAGGACAAAATGTTCACTTGCTCCCTAATATATCCCCCCCACTAACAGGTACCATGATGAGGAGATACTCAGTCTTATTCTCTTCACCAGGCACTGATCACAATGTTATACCTGACTGGTGTAGATATATATATATGTGTGTGTGTTTCAGTTTAACCGACCTGCGTTGGTCTGCTTGGTTTGGACCCCTGGTGTGTTTGCTGCCTGTGTGTGTGTGGGGTTCAGTCCCGCTCGCTGATACTGCTGTGAACTCATCTTCTACGTCTCTCACGTCCAGAACGTCACAAACTCAGCGGTCACTACACATCAGAGTTCAGGCCTGCTGCTGCTGTAAACATCAACAAACCAACATCAGTAATCAACAATAACACGCTTTATTTAAGAGAAATCCATGCGAGTCGACATGCGGATGAAGAACAAAGAAAACATTTTATTTTTATGTGCAAAAAAACAGTTTGATCTATAATATTAATCTGTTTTATCAGATTTAATCGATACATTTTGTGGAAAAACAGACGTTTCTCTTCCTCATTTCTCTCCCACTATTCATCTGAGGTCATTAGATATATTTACTACAGATGGATGAAGATTTATAAAGCATTTCTATATTTAAAAAAAAGAGATTACTGGATGATTTGGATCAGAAGAATTGCCTCTTAATGAATGAACATGGTTTCCGTCCGAATATTTACGAACAAGAAAAACATTTGAGGTTAAATCTCATCATAACTGCTAGTAGTTGTAGAGAACTGTGAGGAAATATTTATTCTTGCACACTTTAACGAAACTATAAACAATAATCCTGTCCTGTTTTTGTCACTCAGCGCTAGGATCTAGGATTTAAAACGACAGATAAAAACCAGGCACTTTGAATTGTGATGCTAATTAATGGAAGTTAGCAAAGATGCTAACCTGACAGGATTCTATTAGCTTAGAGGGCTAGCTCGTGAAGTCAGATTATTTTTACACGCCGGATATAAAGATAAAAAAAGATAAAAACACGCCGTTTCCGATGGGAATGGTTGATACTTGTGTGTACGGGTGTTCCGGTAACCTTAAAGCAGATATGAATTCTCTCCATCCGTCCCCGAACTGCCGGTAAAGCTGAACAGTGACAGAGCGCGTGAACACTGCAGCAAGAACCGCCACCTCCTTCCGGTTAGAGATTTTAAACTAAAAGTGACCATCATGCCTTCAAACAAGGATAATTTATCATCTAGAATAATCCAGAACAATGAATCTGAGCGTTTAAATCAGAAACAATCTCCTGTTGTAAGGCTACACTTTTTCTTGAAAGAATAAAAAAACTTTTTTTTAAAGTCACTCTCTTTGCTTTTTTAAACAGAACTTTATTGAAAAAGGATTTTCGAGACACCATGTTACAAGCAAAGTACAGCAATTCTGTTACAAAGAATTGGGTCACTTATAATCCAGTACAATATATATACATATATACACACACATACATATACACTTATACCCACATGTACACATACATACATGTACACATACACACATACATATACACTTATACCCACATGTACACATACATACATGTACACATACACACATACGTACATACACACATACATATGCACGGATACATATCTACATATACACGTACACACATATGCGCACACACATACTTAAATCACATAATTAAATACATTTATATGTACATAATATTACACAGTAGTGCGTTTCCACTTTATATGTTTACCAAGTGCCAAGGGAATTTGTTTTTTTTTAGTCTTTTCATCCATTTTTTTTTGTCTTCTTAATTCACATAAAATCTGTTTATAAACTGTCTCGGCAGGAATATGGCATTGATTAATGACCATTTTACATCTTGTTTTCCATATTTTATAATTAACTATACTTATAATTAACCAATAAAAGTTTTCTATGTTTTTTGTCATTTTTTCCCCAAATACTCCATACAATATTGTTTTCTCATTTATATTTATGTCAATTCCCAACTCTTTAACTTTCTGCCATATTTCTACGGATCTTGGACACTTTATCAGCAGGTGTTCAACAGTTTCATCTTCGTTACAAACCCGTAAAGGACAAACTTTTGTTGTTACATAACAGCTCCACCTCACTACACACCTTACTGCTAGTCTACCTACACTAATCAGCCAGGCTACATCACGAACATTTTCTGAAATGTCCTTTGAATTTATATTTTTAATACATTTCTTACTCTCAGTGATGTCGAGATATTTATGTCTAACTATTCCTCCATGTTCGTATTTATTAATTTCTTCATATATGCTTTTATTTGACTGAGTGCTCCAACTGATGTCTACATTTTTATATTTGAAGGTGAAGTCCCCATATAAAAGTTTATAAAATGGTAACTTTTGTCTTGCTCTACCTATTTTTTTCCCCCACGTTTTACTTTCTCCCACCCAGCCAGATTTCCGATCTATCGCTTGCGATACGTTTTTACAAAAAGCTATTTTAAGTTTACTCTCTAGTTCAGTGACCCCCAGCCCGCCTAGGTCTCGGGGTTTATACATTAAGGTTCTAGTGGTAACTTCCCTATTAGTACCCCATATAAATTTCACACACATTTTATTTAATTTCATCGTTATTTTTTTTCTGGGGGAAAGATAGTAGCTAAAAATAGTAGTTTTGATAATACAAATGTTTTTATTACCTGTATTCTAGTTTTATAGTTAGCTATTTTCCAGTTTCCCATCTCATTCCTTATCTCTTTTTCCTTTTCTTCCCAATTCCGTTCAGGGCACCCGTCCTTTGTAAGAATTAAACCTAGTACTTGTTTAACCTCAATATCCAATGCAGGCATGTTATTGTTACCCATCCAAATCACTTCAGTTTTATTATGGTTTAGTTTAGCTCCTGAAACCTCTTCATAATTTTTAAATAATTCTCTTACGACGTTCAGTTCTTCTTGGTTTTTAATGAAAATGGTTATATCATCTGCATAGGCGGTAATTTTACTAAGATTCCCTGATCCTACAGACACACCTTGTAATCTATTATCTCTTTTTATCATATGTAAAATTGGACTTATCGCTATTACATAAAGTGCAGCACTTAGTGGACAGCCTTGTTTTACACCTCTGTTTACCTCAAATACATCGGTTAATTGACCATTGACATTTATTTGTACCCTTGACATTATATATAATGTTTTAATCATGTTTATGTATTTTTTAGGAAACCCATAATGGTCCATTACTTCCCATAAGTAATGGACCATTGAAATGAAATGAAATGTAATCGAAAGCTTTCTTTTGATCTAATCCTACAATAAAGAAGTCTTTATGACGTGTATTTATTATGAGTTCCCTCAATGTCCCGAGGTTGTCCCACATATATCGTCCTTTGATTGCGCATGTTTGTTCTACTTCGTTCAGTATATCATTCATACGGTTCATAAGAATCTTTGCAAGTATTTTATAATCTATATTCATTAAACTTATTTGTCTCCAGTTGTCTAGTTCATGTCTGTCTCCTTTTTTATACACCAGTGAAATTATAGTATGGTAAAAAAAATTGATCAAATTTCCCTTCCTGAATCCCTTCATTATACAAGTCAGTTAACATGTCTATTATATCCTTCATACAAATCTTATAAAACTCAGCAGGGAGTCCGTCAGGTCCTGGACTTTTCCCGTCATTTAACTGTGAAATCGCGTTCATGATTTCTTCTGGTTTTATAGAGTCTTCTAAATGTTAAATGGTCATCTGTCAATTTAGGACATTTTGCTAAGAAATTAGTTATCTTCCTTTCTATTCCTATCTTAGTTGTTGCGTTCTTACACATATTCATTATTAAGTTCCGCTTTTCCCTTTCATTCTCCACTATATTCCCTGCCCTATCTCTAATACCTTTAATATGTTTTTCCTCTCTGCGTTTCTTTAATTGTTTAATCACATGCGCTGGATTTCCTGTAAATTTTGTGTCGAGTCCTGCATGAACATGTACATTCAAAAATAACTCATCGTTCATATGATCACTTAGTCACTTATTTTAGACAATTGAAACTCTTCGTTATCCTCCCTATTTTTTTTTTTGACTGTAGAACTATATACTTTTCAAGTAGTTTATTATAATACTTGTTCTTTAATTGCTTTAATTGTTTACATTTATATTTCAAAAATGTTGTGATTTGCTTCTTAAAAACACCCCATAGTTCAATACTCAGATTTGTCAATACCTTAAGGTCTTTAATTCTCCTTATTTCTTTAGTTAAATCATGAACCATTTCATTGTTTTTAAGGCTTGTTACATTCAACTTCCAATACCCTTTTTTCTCATAATTTATTACATGTACTTTGGCCACTACCGCTAAATGGTCGGAGTCCACCAGATATTCAGTTTTATAATTAGTTACATTCATTGTTTCAGAGATATATATCCTATCTATTCTTGTTCTCACATTTTTGCCAATGCGAGTGTATCCTATATCGCTAGGGAAGAGCATTCTAAACGCGTCATTGAGGGAATACGTGTTACATATCTCAGTTAGCAATTTACCTTCCCTAGTTATGTCTTTATCTACCACAGGGAATCTATCTTTTCCGTTTGTAATCGTATTAAAATCGCCACACAATATAATATCATATCCCACATTTAGAAGTTCATATAGTTTATAAAATATTTTCATTTTCCCGGCCCTATCCGGAGGTGTGTACAGGTTTATAATTCTCATTTTTTGATTTTTTATAGTGACAATCTATTAACATTAATCTTCCAGGAATGATCTCTCTATACAAAATAATTTCTACAGCATTTTTAAAGAAAATTCCTACTCCATCAGCCCGATTTTCTCCGATAGAAATTATAGCGTGATTCCCAGGCCATCTTTCCTTAACATCATCTATATCCTTCTTACCAGTCAGTCTAAGTTCTTGTGCACAAATATCACATTTTTTCTTTATTAGCGAAGAGATTTTTAGCTCCCTGTTTTTGACTGATTGGATACCTCTTAAGTTAATAGAAACCACACTGATAGACATAAGTAAAAGAAAGAGGATATATCTAAGAATCATTCTTTAGGTTTCTTTGAATTATCTTTCATAAGAGGAGATATTCTTTTTCGTCTTTTACCTTTACCGTGATCTGTCGTCTTCACCTTGATACTGACCTCTTGTCTTTCGGTACGTTCAGCTCCACTTTCTATGTCCATTCGTTCTCTTTCTCCAAGATTATTAGAATAATCCAAATCCGTTTGACTCACTCTCTTTGCCATACAATATCACAAACAACACCAGAAAGTTCAGTGGAGAGAAACTGAAAGTCTCTCTCTCTCTCTCTCTCTCTCTCTCTCGCTATCACTTACACTTCTGGAAAATGGCAGAGAATGGCAGTCATTTTTCTGTGGATCAGTTCCTCTGTCCAGTGTGTCTGGACCTTCTGAAGGATCCAGTGACTACTCCCTGTGGACACAGCTTCTGTAAGGTGTGTATTAATGGTCACTGGGATCAGGAGGATATGAAGGGTGTCTTCAGCTGCCCCCAGTGTAGAGAGACTTTCACTCCAAGGCCTGTTCTACACAGGAACAACATGCTGACTGAAGTGGTGGAGAAACTGAAGAAGACTGAACTCCAAGCTGATTCTCCTGCTCACTGTTACACTGGACCTGGAGATGTGGAGTGTAATTTCTGCACTGGGAGAAAACACAAAGCCGTCAAGTCCTGTCTGGTTTGTCAGGCCTCCTATTGTGAAGATCATCTTAAACCTCACTATCAGTCTCCTGCCTTTAAGAAGCACAAGTTAGTTGAAGCCTGTGCAGAGCTCCAAGAGAAGATCTGCTCTGAACATGACAAACTGATGGAGATCTACTGTCGTACTGACCAAAGCCTCATCTGTGACTTGTGTACGATGGAAGAACACAAAGGTCATGATACTGTTTCAACTAAAGCAGAAAGAACTAAAAAACTGGTAAGAACTGTGCATGATTTGTTTTCAAGTCAATTTATTTAAATTCTATTTCTGATCTCATTTACATTCATTTGATTTAATTGATTCTATGACTATGGGCAGATATTGCTGCAGTTCTTTTAATGTTGCTGTTGGCCTTTTAGCAATTTTTAGCAATTTTAGAGGGAGGTCCTGTTCCTACTGATGTCAGAGTGTGTCTTTAATGCTGATAATTGTTTTTACAGCATTCCAGGGTATATTCAGTGTCTTGAAAAATCTTTTGTAACCCTCTCCTAAGTGATCATTTACAATAATGAGATATTTTAACAATGCTTTGTAAGCTTTTTGTGGTTGTTAGAGTGAATTTAAATGTGATTGACGGATTCTGCCACATTAGTAAATATACAAGGGTGTGCACCCCTATTGTATACAATACAGGTTATTGTACATATTTTTCATTTTCCCCTAAAATGATTCTAAATGTGTTAAAATTCAGTATATAGGTTACAATTTCTCGTTCTGACATGATTTTTGTTGGTTTAATTTATACACAACACAAACCTGTCATTTGAACAGTGTATAGACTTTTTAAATCCAAGCCCGAAAGAGCTGCAAGTCAAACTGACACACCTTTTCCAAAACCCCAGACAACTGTGCTGTCTGCAGTGTAGCTGTCCTGAGCAGGTTTCAGGTGGATCTGGAGCCTACCCTGGTCACTGCAGGGGGCAGGATGTTAGATTTAGCTCTGGATGGGATGCTGGTCCATCATAGGGCAACATACAATCACATTCACACATCTGTTCACAACTAGAGGCCAATAAGCACACCTTAGGAGGTGGAAAAAAAACAGAGAACCCAAAGGAGAACATGCAAATCGCCACACAGATATTGACCTGAGCTGACGATTGAATGCAGGACCCTGGAGCAGCGGCTGTAACACTATTCAAGCAACTATGGCTTAGGCATTGTCTTTCTTTTAATTTATAACAACTTTTAAAGGTCTACATAAACTTTATCTTTCTAAATGTTTGAGAACCATAGTGTGTTTCTGAAAACTACTTTAGACTAATCTTGGAAGTTTTGAATTAGTGTCTGGTCAGATCTCTGTGTTTAATAAGGTATTTAAGGTACTTTAATAAGGTAGAATTGGGTGTAGTTCTGGATGAATGCACTTTTAACATTTTAAACATTTAATTCCCATGTTTTCAAATGTACAACACTCTCAGGTCAGCCTTTTTCACAAGTTCAGTTCAGTGAATTTCGTGGAACAGAAATAAAATCAACCTTCTTCCATTTATAGACTAAAGTTATTAAATAATGGAAAAAAACTCAGTTATATGAACACTGTGGCTTGGCTTGTGTATTTTTATATTTTATTTTTTTGTACTTACTTACTATGAGGTTTTTTTTTGCAATAATTCTGTAGAACATGATTAAATGTACTTGAACCTATTTTATTTGGACTTAGCATAAGCTAAAGGAGGAGCAGATGAAATCCCAGCAGAGGATCCAGGAGAAGCAGAAGAAGGTGCGGGAGCTGAAACAGACTGTGGACATTATTAAGGTGAGGAGTTAATATATATATATATATATATATATATATATATATATATATATATATATATATATATATATATATATATACATTGAGGTGAGGAGGAAGCACACACAAAAACACACCCCCAAAAAAAAGAAATTATTGTGTTTATTTATGGTGTGTGTGTCCTTACAGATGCGTTCACAGGCAGCAGTAGATGACAGTGAGAGGATCTTCAGTGAGCTGATCACCTCCATGGAGAAAAAGCGCTCTGAGGTGATGGAGCTGATCAGAACTCAGGAGAAAGCTGAAGTGAGTCGAGCTGAACGACTCCTGAATCAACTGGAGCAGGAGATTGCTGATCTTAAGAGGAGAGTCACTGAGCTGGAGGAGCTTTCACACACACACGATCACATCCACTTCCTCCAGGTAACACTCACTGTCTGATCTACAGAGGGCGCTGTTCCTCACAAAGTTTCCTCCTAAAAGCTCATTACAGCAAGAAGAAATGTTCCTGTCTGAGATCACAAGTGTGTCTTTGGTCTGATTCAGTCTGAGATTCATTCGTTCCTCTCCTACACTTTTCTCCTTCTCTATGATGTGTTTCCTCTCTGTAGAGTTTCCCGTCTCTCTGTGTCTCTCCTGGATGTGAAGACTCACCCAGCTTCACTGTCAATCAACATCTCTCATTTGATGGAGTGAGGAAATCTCTCTCAGATCTGAAAAAACGAGTCGAGCAAATCTGTGAGGAGGAATTCAACAAAATCCGTCCACAAGGTAAACAAGTAAACATTGTAAACATAAAGATTACCATTAGCCTTGTAAAAAAAATAAAATAAAATAAAATAAATAAGTAAATAAATAAATAAATAAAAATTTAATCACAAATCCACAAACTAATTTTCACACATAAGTACTATTGACAGTAGATAAGAACTGAGTCCTTAATTCCTACATGAAATACATCAGAAAGTAAAAAAACACAAATTTTTGATGTTTGAGGTTTTGAAACTCTTGCCATGTAATTTTTCTTTGTGTCTTTACAGCTGCAGCATTTCAGATGGTTTTACCCTCGAAACAGAATAGCATGGAAGATTTTCTGCAGTGTAAAACACAACACAACACACTTTGCTTCTCTTAAGTATTCATGTTTGATGAGTTCTGTTGCTGTTTGTGGGGTGTTTAATGCCTATATAACCTAATGCAGGATACACAATGTGTTTCAAAGGAAATGTGAAAACCTGTCCTGAGTGTCTTGGGGTTATTCAACATGGTTAGCTTCCTCTTCTGTATCTTATCCAGGAAGACAATATTTGCATTCCTCCATCGTTGGTGGACACTTTCTTGTTGCCATATAATGGTGATGAACTGTTGGTGGCTCTTATGCAGTGGTATCCCATTTCCTTCAGAAGTGATGCAGGGGTACAGGGGATTTGTCTTTCAGTTCCTTGATGGCAGCATGCATCTCAGTAAAGGAAGGTGGTAGAATGAAACTCTGTGTGTGTGGTAAAATTGGTAGTTCTTCCAGGGCTGTGAGATCCTGCTGATTTAGTAGTGCTTGGAAATGCTCCCCTAACCCTTATCCATTACTAGACAATAGCTGTTTGGTCCTTAATTAGGGTCAGCTTGTCAAGGGTTGTGGGGCTGTTGTGCCTTGGATGTCCATCATTTTTTGCCAGTTCTGCTTAAAGGATACAGAAGATGGATTATTAGGGGCTTTATGCATATGCTCCTCTCATGGCTTGAGTAATGACAGCATCCCTCAAGTATTATGTCTGATGATGACATAATCCAGAAGGTACCCTTTGCATCTTGTAGAAGCCATCCTTCACGTCTTCTGCTTATGGAATAGGATAGGTGCATAAGGGCTGAGAAGAGTGGCATGCTGATTTTCTGCAAGGCAGAGGGAGAATGACAATCTTTCAGTAATGCCAGCTGATGTCTCAGTGTGCTGCCACTGTGCAGAGTCTGGATTGAGGCTTCCAGATCATTCAGGCCTGTGGACCAACTCAAAGAGTTGAAATGTCTGATTGAAATGCCAGATACCAAGAAGATCCCCATATTAGTTTTTCATGCAGTGGAGCCACTGGAGTAGGGTGTGTACCAAACAGAGGGCCCATCATAACATATACAACATATAGAGTCAGAGAGTGAGCATTGCCCATTTGATGACCAGTCATTTTCCTTAATTGTGCTGTATATGCTATCCTGCACCAAAATCTGCAAAATTAGGAGAGCAGAAACACAGACACACAATCTTATTCTTATTATTCTTATTTCTATGATTATCTTATTCTTATTATTCTTATTTCTATGATTATCTTATTCTTATTATTCTTATTTCTATGATTAACATCTAACCTGTGTATATTGTTTTAGATTTCTGTTATCTGACTCTAGATCCAAACACAGCACATCCTGAACTCATTCTGTCTGAGAAGAACAGGGAGGTGACATGCAGCACAACAGAACAGCGATACTCTGATCATCCAGAGAGATTTGACTCCAAAATCCAAAATCCAAAATCTTCCTCTCTATCTTTCCGACATGACAAAATTGAGACTGTGCTCCGAGGTCCAGCATCCTCCAGAATAGGAGTGTATGTGGATCACAGTGCAGGAACTCTGTCCTTCTACAGCGTCTCTGAAATGATGAGGCTCCTCCACAGAGTCCACACCACATTCACTCAGCCTCTATACGCTGGGTTCTGGATGTGGACTTATAACTCAACTGTGAGATTATGTGATCCAAAATGAAATGTTTGGTGAAGTGTTTAGTAAAATTATAAAAACTTAGCTTGGTATCAGATTATTATTTGTGTGAAAAGACTGCACTGTGTAAAGAAACTGTAATGCTTATGCTAAACAAAATTTCACAAGTTGTTATTTTCTAAATCTATTAAAAATAACATCACCACATTTGCAGAAGAATCCCGATGCTTTGCATGACACTCAAAACTGAGCTCAGGTCCATCATATGATCATCTTAGAGATGTTTCTACAACTTGATGAAAGGTCTCTGGAAAATCCACTTGAATAGTATAGGAGACATTGCTCTGTTTACAAAGAAAGCAATAGAAATGCGAGGTAGATACAGGTTTATTACCATTTGGGCATTTACAAGCTTACTGTTATTTTATGGAAAATGTTTTGCTTGAAAAGTGTTCTAGTAGTATCTTTTGTTAAATTAAATGCTACATGGTTTTGCATGTTTTCTGATGCAGTGAAGTCTGGCCTTAAATGTCCAAATACATATAAAGCAGGACATCGGTTTATGATGTCCTCGACTTACGGTGTTTTGTGGTTACGTTGCCATCTCCAACATACGGCGTTTGCGACATTAAAACAAATTTTGCGCAGGAACTAGTTGGCAAGCAGAGCGGACGAATACGTCGTCACGCGGCAGTATACAAGGAAGACGGAAGTATGTGAGTTCAGTCTTAAGTGTGACTTAAGTCGAGGACCCCGTGTATAATATTTTACTATAGGATAATAATAATTAATTAAAATTATTAAGCAATTAAATATAATTGAGCTATATAGTTGAGCTACCTCTTAATGAGTTAATATGATTTCTGGATGCATATTAAACAAGAACATATACTGCATGTCATGGTGGCAGATACAAACACAGGTGCAGGTACAATGATTTAAAATGATTAGAATGAGTCCTTACCTACTGAGGGTGAATCTGACTGATTGGAACCAGTTGTGTATAATTGTCAATAATGAGGTGAACATGACTGTGAGAGCATCTATAATGGATGTCTCTTATAGTCCTCAGCAGATATCTTTGTCCCATTTTTCTCTGGGATGCATAGTTTGATACCAGTTTCAGTGTTGACATAGCAGAGTTCCTCCTAGACCTCCCTCTGGGCCATGGACTAGGATGGTTCGTTTGATGTGCATGGAACTCCTGACAGTAAAGTACATCATGAGCTAGCATGACCAGCATCTGTCCTCAGGTACCTAGCTCACCCAGTCTCTCTCATTTGGGAGAAATGTAAGGGATACATAGTAACTTAACTTTAAGCTTTAATTTTTTATTATATGTTTCTGTAAAGCTGCTTTCAGACAATGTCAATTTTTAAAAGTACTATACAAATAAATTGAATTTAATTGAATAAGGAACTGTAGCTTGCTCTCTCTGTGCTGTGAGTCTATGATTTCCTTGACAGCGTAAGCTG
Organism: Hemibagrus wyckioides; assembly: GCF_019097595.1. Taxonomy (NCBI): domain Eukaryota; kingdom Metazoa; phylum Chordata; class Actinopteri; order Siluriformes; family Bagridae; genus Hemibagrus; species Hemibagrus wyckioides. The sequence continues at coordinate 2,142,604 of NC_080726.1, forward strand.
GTTTACCTTTGATGTGAAGAAGAGCAGCAGTGACTGGCTTTATACAGAAGGGGCAGTTCAAGTTTGTATGTGATATTAGTCACAATGTGAAAGAGACCTCTTTTGTTGATGGTTTCTGGTCATGAGCCAAATCCATTCACCTGCTTTGTAGAAGGGTGTCTCTGTACAACATCTACCTGCAAACTTCTTGGTGATTTGGACAAATATACAAATATATCAAATATACATTACCCATATACATATACATATCCCATCCTTGGAGGGTTGTGGTCAGAGCGCTGGATCAGCACCCCTGGAATTGGGGTGGGGATGGCCTTGCTCATGGGCCTAGCATTGGCAGCTTTGCAGTGCTGGGGTTTGAACCCCACTCTTCTGATCATCAACCCAGAGCCTTAACCACTTGAGCTACCATCACCTCTTTTCTCCAAACCATGATTTATGAAATTTGATTCTAAGGCATCTACGATTGATCCAAAATTAAAGTTTAGGAAGAATCAGGCTTTAACTGCTAGTTTCCCTTTTTCAGTTGGATATTCAGTGGAGATACTATGATGCCAAATTCTCAGATTTAATTAAATTCAATCCATTTTTGTTTGTATAATGATTTTAACAATGGACATGGTCCCAAAGCAGCTTCACTGTCAATCAACATCTTTCATTTGGAGTGACAAAATCTCTCTCAAATCTTAAAAATGAGTCAAAACTGAGGAGAAATTTAACAAAACCTGTATTAATAAAAAAAAGTATTTATGTGTCTTCTGGGAATTAATTGATTCTTTGAATCAGATCAAAGTGGTTCTTGAATGGTTGGAGCTGAATCAAAAAATTTGAACAGTCATTCCCTTCCATGGGACATTGATGCTGTGTGAACACAGTCCAATTTTAAGTGGCCAAGGGGGTCAGGTCAAAAAGTCAAAAAAGTCAAAGAAACTTTATTGACACTTCAACCATATATAGCTGGTGCAGTACATGGTGAAATGAAACAATGTTCCTCCTGGACCAGAGGTGCTACACAGAACAGAAACAAAGTACAGGGTGCAGCAGACAAACAAAGAGATAAACTAATACTTTCAAGGTGCAATATTCTTTAAAAACTAAACTTCCAATGTAAGTGCAGAGGATGATGAGACAATGCAGACAAACAAGAGACATAACGCTACCTGTGTGCAAAAGAACAGTGTTAGACAGTGAGTGCAAAAAAGAAACAGGGTTAGGGACAGTGAGTGATAGCAGCAGAAATAGTTATTGTAGTTATAACAGTTAAAGTGTAGTTCAAATATTTAAAGTGATGTGTGTATGTAAACAAGATCAATTGTGTGTGTGTGTCCAACTCAGGTCAGTTGTCTGTTGAGATACCTGATTGCCTGAGGAAAGCTGTTCAACAGCATACCTCAGCAAGACCATAAAAGACTATCTGTCCCCCAGATTTTCTGTCATCACTAAGCTGTTTGTGGTGGCAATGTGAACTCCGAAACTGCTTTGTTTGTGAATTTCTTTTTATCATGTGTGGCGCTCACAGTGGGAGAACACAGTACAGAACTGAGACAGGGAAGAGATAGAACAGTGCAGTCTTTTTTTTAGATACTTATGCTAACAGAAAAGGCAACGTAAAGGCACTTTATCTTAGCTATGTGAGAAGGCTGCAGTTGGCGGAGGCCACCCAGGCCTGGCGTAGCGGTAGGCACTGGATGCAGCAGCAGTCAGGTGGCATCAGCCCGGAAGAGTTTCAGCATTATCCCGAGGAATCTGCGGATAGAGGGCGAGAGAATGCGAAGCATTAGTTCCATCCCTAAGACATCTCACCTTCATTCTATGCCAGTGCCTGGTTCGCCCCACATTGCACTCTGATTTAGCAGGGCTGTCTATGGTGCTGAGTTTCTGCTGTGCTCTGCCAGCACCACTGTCTGTAGTGCTGATCTGCTGCTGCCATCTTTGTGAGGCTGGTTTGGAGGGGCGAAGAGCGGTGTTCTGCACACAGCGTGCAGCAGAGCTTGTGCTGCTCTCACAGCCCCCCCCCAGCTCTGAGTCCCCAGAGGGTGTAGGCCCAGGAGAGATCATCTGTGTTGCCATGCCAGCTCCTGGCTTTGTGCTGGACCTGAAAGGAGAAGTCCTGAAAGGAACCCCCTAGTTACCCGTGCGTTGGTGTCTTTCACTTTCGCCTTCCATAGCAGGGGAGTGTGGTCGGTGACTAGGTTGTACTTAATGTTTCTTAATGGAGTTTCTTAATGGCCCACTTTATTGTCAGGGCTTCCCGTTCAACCATGGTGTAGTTCTTCTCGGCGGGGGTCAGCGTTCTTGAAATGAAGAGGACTAGGTGCTCTTCCCTATTAAACTCCTGAGACAGGTCAGCCCCCAGCCCTGTCTCTGAGGTGTCTGTATGTATGGTGAAGGGGATGCTGAAGTCCAGATTCTCCTTCTGAAGGCCTGTTTCATCTCTGCCGTCCATAGCACCTGGTCCGGTTGGCCCTTCCTTTTCAGATCTGAAATGGGGGAGGATAGAGAGGAGAAGTTAGGTACAAAGCGTAAATAATATCCAGCCAAACCCAGAAAAGCATGTACCTGTTTCTTTGTGGCCAGGTGGGGGTACTTGCCTCTACCTCTACAGGGGTGACAGCCTCTATCTTTTTCTCCTGGGGGTGTAGCAACCCCTGGCTGATGCAGTATTCTAGGTACTGTGCTTTGGTCAGCCCCGGATGACACTTGCTGGGATTTGCTGTCAGCCCGGCCTTCCGAAGGCCACCCAGCACCTCCCCCAGATGGAACAAGTGGTCAACCCAGGTGGAGGAATGGATGATCAGGCACTTTCCCCATGTAGGGAAAAGGAAAGGACCCTACAAGGTACTGCCAGTGGCTGCCGGCAGTGCTGAAGACAGTCTTCAGCTTGGCATCTGGAGTGAGGGTGACTTGCCAATACCCATTGGTTACGTTAAGCATTGAGAGGAACTGGGCCTTCCCCAGGTGCTCCACCAGCTTGTTCACTTGGGGGAGGGGGAAGCTGTTGAATTCTGAGATCTGATTGAGCCTTCAGGGACCCTGTATGGCCACTGTCTGACCACCAACCCAGGAGGGGTTTTGATTTCATGCTGCACCAGCTGCGTGAGCCCGGGGGTAGACAAGAAGATGTCGGCAAACTGGTCGACAAACTCTATGAGGTCCTGTAGCTGGGCTGGGGTGAGATCATATCCCTTTTTCACCAGGGTGCTCTTTTGGGGATCTGTAACAACCAAAGCAAAGGCAGACACCACCAGAACTGGCGGCAACCACTTATTAAAAATATTCACGATAGGGTTGGGTGTTTGCCCACTTACCTGGAAGTTGGAGGGTTAGGATTAGGGTCTGAAATGGGACTGCCTCGGGGTATTGGGTTGCGTAGTCCATGATGACCAGAATGTATTCATTACCCTGGGCTGACTTTGGTAGCGGCCCAACAAGATCCATGCCAACCCTCTCAAAAGGCACACTGATGATGGCCAGGGGAATAAGAGGTGTCAGTGCTGGCTTGGCATTTGGTGCAGGCCTTGCAGGCCTTGCATTCCTGGCTATGTGAACCGGTCCTTAAGCTTCTCTAATGTGTTGGGGGCCCCTGGGTGGCCCCCAAGGGGATGGGAATATGGAACCACTAGCAGGTCACATGTCTCTCCCTGGCATTCCGTATGATAGTACAGCAGCCTGTCCCAGACCAGGAAATAGGAGGAGAGAAGTTGGGCCCTTGAATTCACATTCACTCCCTCCACTTGAAGTACCTGGCTCCAACAGTGCAGCCGGTCATCCTCTTTCTGGTTCCTACTGGAGCTCCCCTACCAGGCAACCTGTCGAGACACAAATAAGAGAGGGTTGATGTTAGTACCAGACTCACGTGGAGAGGATACTTCTTGGTCCTCCTGAGCCTTCAGGTGGTCAGGTGGTGTCAGGAGGGGTTTTGGCATTATCCTGAGGAGGCTGTGGATAGAGGGACAGAGAACGTGAAGGATTAGTTCCATCTCTAAGACACCTCAGCATTTTTTCTATTCCAGTGCCTGGTTCTCGTCAAGAGTCTTCTCCCCAAGGGTGAGGAGTTTAGTGGTACCCCTGATTGGCCATCGTTGTTGTAGCGGGCCTTCTGCTGCCCCACCTTCCACTCTGACTTAGTGACACTGTGTATTGTGCTGAGTTTCTGCTGCACTCTGCCTGCACCGCTGTCCATAGTGCTGATCCACCACTGCTGTCTTTGTGAGGCTGGTTTGGAGAGGCGAAGAGTGGTTTTCTGTCCTCAGCGTCTACCAGTTCTACACATGCCTAACAGAAACTTTAGGAGAAGTCTGCCAATGTGCTTACTCTCTGTGTCAGGCGTTTTTTAAATGCTTGGTTTTTGAAGCATCTGGCTGCATGCATTGCGTGAGATTTCAGTTAGGAAACTCTCCACTCCAGCCCAGCTTTGTTTTTAAGCCAGGTGCCTGATCCCTGTGCCAACTTCAGTTATGGGGCTTGCACATGGAGCTTGTGTAAGCAGAACTTGAGAGGGGAACTTTGAGCAGTCACTCCAGGCTGCAGCTGAGCTCCTATAGACAGGAGCAGAAGGCTAGTGTGTCAGTCTGTGCCCATCCTCGTAGTGCACCCAGAGCCAGTCCCAGCTAGGGAGAGATGATCAGAGGACCATCATCTCCTCTAGATGGGCTATCAAGAGGTCCTGATACCCGAGGGCTCAGGTTTCTGATAGCAGCTACCCCTTGGGGTAGACTTGAGTTCAGCAGGTCAACATGTTCTCATCTCCCACAACACCCTCGATGGATAATCATTCCAGCCTCACTGTAGCAAATGTTTCAAGGTGGTCTGCCTGCCCTAGGCTCACCTTTCGTTGTCTCTCCTACTCAACCTGTTCACCACCTCCCTACCAGCATGCTGCTTCTGGGCTCTGAACAGGTCAGGAGTGTCACATAAACCATGCCCATCTCACGTCACTTGGCAGCATTACATTCACTGCTAAGCATATTTCTATGGATTCTAGATACTGTAACAGAGGGATACTCACATGAAACCTTATACTCAAAATTAAGGAGAATGTACAAAACCCCTGAGGACCAAATATACAAATAGGCAAATATGCAGGCCCAGTTCTAGCTTAAGGGTGTGGATTTGAACCTCACTGCAACAACCTCAGGCTGGATCAGTGCCAAGACCCACTTGTCCCTTTGGTTCAGGGTTCAAGACCCTCTAGGCCTCATGACAGTGACAGCCAATATTGCAACTTTAGGTCTGGCGCACGAGACCATTTTGGTTTTGGTCAAAGGGCGGGGGTTCTCACCTCTGCAGTCCTTAGCCACTAAGGACAGTCAATGTTGTGCAACATGAGTTTCATACACTTCTTCTGTGGAAAAAAACCCCAGCTTTGGGCCCCATGCTCAAGGTGTTGTACTGTTGCAGGCTTCTCACAGATGGATGTCTCTCTTATAGCACAGGATGTGGCTTTTGGAGCCCATCCTGCACAGGGCTTTTGGGGAGGCCTTCACTTTTCCACTGGAATGAGGGCAGCGTTTCAGGTGCTGGAAACACCGCAGCCTAGGGGATAGGATGTGCAGGTCCGTCTGGACATCCATATCTATTGTCAGAGCAGGCTGCACTATCACCATCCTCTCTAATTGACGTGGCAGATCCAGCTCTGGCTAGAGAACAGACTACTATCCTTAGAGGATGATATGTACTTTAGGACATACAATTTGGGATGCAGGCCTCCTTCCAAGGTAGGAGCTAAGGCCCAGGGATTGGCACCTCCACCTTCAGCTGTTAAAAGCTGTATGATAGGGGACTTTTGTGCACTTGCATTCATAGAATTGGCCCTCTGTCCCCTCTGGTGCCCTCTCACACCTCCAAATCCTTTTGGGGCTAGTCACCTTAGAGCAGACATGGCCAATGTCTCACCTGTGCTCTTCTTTCCTAATAGTTGTGCTCCCAGGAATGCCTGCCAGACTGGACCAGGTCCAAGCCCACTCACTCTTAGCGGTGCCACAATGGTTCCTGTGCCCCTCCTCGATGTTGATCTTAGAGTGATTCCTTTCAAAAGGGTTCCTTCACCTATGGGGCTGGAGGGCTATACTCCCCCTGACCAGGCATGTGGTACCTTTGGGTTTGCCCTTGGAGGTGGACAGGCTCATAGGCTTTGGCCTCTAGGCTTGGTTTCATCTCAAGCACTAGGGCTCCTTCAACCAAAAACTATACAGCATGAAGTGGAGATTTTCTGCCAGTGAAATGAGCAGCACCATTAGGATCCAGTCCACTACCAGCCTGGTTCAGTGCAGTTGTGAGTTCCCCAAAGAATGCCTCTTGGCAGGGCTGCTACCCTTCAGGTGTACATTATGGTCTTTTTGGCCAGACATGCATCCATCCTCGTGGCCTTTACTTGGTGGAATTCTCTGGTCTATTTTGTGTGGTGGCAGAAGGCTGAGAAATTCATGCAGACTGCGATCTCTCTTTGGGACCTCTTTTTACCAGCCACTTTGAGCCACTGAAGTTAGTCTCAGAGTTTCTGACCCTGTAAATGGCTGTCCTCTGAGCCTTAACCTCCCTTAGAAGTTGGGAGACTTGTAGGCCCTTTCAGTAGCATCCTCCTGCCTAGATTTGCACCTGGGATGGTTAAGTTAATTCTACACAATGGACCAGGTTAGATACAAAGGACACTTCCTGTCACTATACAGCTGGTTATACTGCAGGCTTTGTTTCTTCCATCTCAGCAGGTCTTTTGAGATGGAAAGGCTGCATCATGCATGTCAGGCTAGTGCACTCAGAAAGTATGTCCACCACTCTAGATAGTAGCATAACTCCACTCAACTTTTCTGTGGCTGCATTAGGGGTAACGCTGTCACCAGACAGAGCGAGGGTCATGGATGTTATAGCCCATGCTTAGGAGGTGCAGGGAGTGATCTCATGTCTTACCCTGCTAGGGGCATAGCATCTTCAACTGCCCTGTTCAGGGGCATCCCCTGCACAATATTTGTGCATTTAGCAGATTTTCTACCTGGGCTTGGATGGGACCCTGGGATCACACATCCTACAGGGCTGATCCCATTTACTTTCTTTTCTCCCGGTGGGTTTTTTTGTCTTAACCTCCACGGACTTGATGATGTCAGGTATTTCTCCTTCATGTGGAGGCATTGCTATTGATGTTCCCATAGGATCAATCCATGATGCAGCGTTGAGTTCCCTTAAAAGGGAATGTCTCAGGTTACGTATGTAACCTGGTTCCCTGGGAAGGGAAGGGAATGCTACATCACTTGCCACACACTGGGCATGCCTGATGTCTTCCTTCAGACAATAAAAATCTGGGAGACACCTGACATACATGCAATTTTATGATCTTGCTGATGTGTGCTGCTATTTTGTCTGACCCCCTTGGCAAATTAAAATTAGCTTCAGACACCAGCTCCACAAAGTTTCTATACCCTCAATCTAAAAAGAAGTGTCTTATTTCATTCTAAGGAAAGGTTTGAACAGGAGATAATTTTTTTTTATTTGTGTATGGGTAGGATTAAACATGTGTAATACCACAGTATCTTGTGAAGGCTTCTAGAAAAACAATATCATAGAAGAAGTTGCAATTTGATTTAAGTAATATTGTAGTAAAAGTTCACTGACACATTTGATATTGTAAAGTTTAAATAATCCTAAAGGTAAGTCAGTACTTGGAGCTGTATTGTTTGTTGATTGTTTGCTTTCTCTAAACCTTTAGTTTTGGTACATAGTGATTTTTTTTTCTTTTGTGAGGGTTATTTTATTTAAACAGGCATTAATCAGATTGTTATAAGAGTTTCTGTAAAATAATAATCATTATTGTGTGTAGTTTGTAGTGATTTTTATGATCAATGTGTCACGTCCGGTGCATCCGCCCTGTACGGGGTGCGAACCCGGACCTCTGTGGTAATTACATGCTCTGGCACACCATGGAGACAGACCCATACGCGGGATTCACAGAAGCTCTGCTTTATTTACATAAACGTGAGACAAAAGACATGAGTAAGACTAACCTAATCTTGAAGACACTACATGACACTAACTAAACTGAAACAAACAAATCCCTGAACATGAACTTGGACATGACTCTAACTAGAACATAGAACATGAAACACAGAACATTCAACAATGACCGACGAGGACAGGTGCACAAGGTACACCTATTTGTAGATATTAAGGTAAATGGGAAACAGGTGATACAACAGGAAGAAGAAAAATAAGGGGGGGGGCAGCACAGAATACACACAAAGAAGCAGGCTTCCAAGATTCGCCTGTCAGTGCCCTCTCCTGTCCAGCTGTTCCTGACACAATGTATGTCATTTTAAAGCTCCACAGGGCAAGATCATATCTTATACAGTAATCCCCCTTTATATCGTGGTTCATTTATTGTGGTCCTGGTATATGGCTGATTTTTATTTTGAACATAACTATTTTTTTCTGCAGATTTTCCCAGTATATCGCGGTATCTGCAAACCTTATAGTGAATTGTTTTTATGTTGAAATAAGGTAATTTATTAATAAAAATATAATTATTAATTACAATAATAATAATATATAAAATACCATACAGCATATTTACACAAGAGACAAAAACATGTAGCGTTGTTTAGGAAAGCACGGTGCGAGGATGCTGAAAATCAAAATACAGTATGGCTGGAGGAACAAGTCTGGCCAATACCCCATTCGTTTAATCACGGTTGGGACTGGCTGCTGGCTATGCATGCAGTTGGGTTGTCACCCAGCCAAGCAACTGCTACCACACCAACGGCCAGTTCATACAGTGAGTTACCAAGCCTCGCTCTTCCTGAAAAGTTCAATGGCTCTGCTGACTGATGCCGGGGGTTTCTGCACCAGTGCGACAACTTTTACTGGAGCTGCGCCAAGGCTCTCACACAGCGGCGGATTATGCTATCAAGTTTCGCACACTGCTGGCGCACTCGGGTTGGAACACGCCTTCACTCATGGCTGTGTTTTGCGAAGGGCTCAACATGGACCTGAAGGCAGACATGGCGTGCAGAGCGACCGACATTTCGCTTTCACAGTATATTTTCACCGCCATCCGCCTCGATAACCTGCGCCTCCCACTAGAATTCCACGAGTCTCAATCGGACATCTCAGAAGCTATGCAACTCGGAAGGGCTCGAGTCTCCATAGAAGAACGAGAGCATCATATATGGCTCCAGCTTTGCTTCTACTGTGAATGACCCAATTGCTATGGCAAAGATTCTGGTGGCCATCCCTTCACCTGGAAGTCAAAGAGTTTGTTCGATCTTGTAATGTGTGTGCCCAGTCACAAACCAGCCGTCAGTTACCTGAGGGCCTCCTAGAACCGTTACCCATTCCCCAGCATCCCTGGTCTTATATCTCAATAGACTTTTTAACCGACCTTCCAGAGTCCCAGGGCTACACCACCGTAATGGTCGTCATAGACCGGTTTTCTAAGGGCTGTAAACTGGTTCCCATGAAAGGACCTTCAAATTAGTGGTCATTTGTCAATTAAATACACAACAAGGACATTCATAACAGACTTCAATTAATCTGACTCTTTAAATTGCAACAAAGTTCTTTACACCAAAACCTTCTGCCAAACTTGTCCCATAAATCCCAAACCTCTCTCTCTTTAAAGACATGCCCACTCTCTCTGTCACACTACAACACACACTGAAGCAGGAAGTTTATTTCAGAGAAAGCAAAACACAAAAAATCAGTAACATCTCTCTGTCACTCTCTCTCTGCTAAAGTGGTGGAGAAATTGAAGAAGATCGAACTCCAGGCTGCTTCTCCTGCTCACTGTTACGCTGGACCTGGAGATGTGGAGTGTGATTTGTGTACTGGGATAAAGATTCAAGATTCAAGAAGCTTTATTGTCATTTCAACCACATGTAGCTGACGCAGTACATAGTGAAATGAAACAACGTCTCTCCAGGACCTGGTGCTACAGAAACATACAACATAAAGATCAAACACAAGAACAACACAGAGCTAGGACCGAAAGTTCGTCCAAGCCACATCAAGTGTAAAGTGTGCAGCTAGGTGCAAACAGAGCAACGACAAGACAGAGCAAAAATAATAAATACAAAAAAGACAACACAAAAACACAGGACAAAGAAAAAAGAAAGAGAACGTGCAATGAAAAGTAAATGAAATGAAATAAAATGAGATGATGATGAACTTTGGGGCCTTACAACATGTATTGTGCAAAAATACAATAGCAGCAGTTGAGGTAGTGCAAAATAGAAATAAACATAAATATAAATATAGCAGCAGATGAAAAACACAGGGGATGAGGTAGTGCAATAAGTATCGAACAATATAGGTTATGTGTGTGTGAGTGTGTGTGTCCACACAGGTGAGAGATAGAGTGAGTGTGTGTGTGTGTGTGTGTGTGTGTGTGTGTGTGAGAGACAGAGAGTTTTGTACAGTTCAGCCCCGGGTGTTGAGGAGCCTGATGGCTTGGGTAAAGAAACTGTTACACAGTCTGGTTGTGAGGGCCCGAATGCTCTGGTACCTCTTTCCAGATGGCAGGAGGGTGAAGTGTGTGTGTGAGGGGTGTGTGGGGTCAGCCACAATGCTGTTAACACAAAGCCATCAAGTCCTGTCTGGTTTGTCAGGCCTCCTATTGTGAAGATCATCTCAAATCACAAATCACAAAGTGGTAGCATCAGCCTTGTACATTTTTCCTATTCATGCTTTACATTGTTTCCATGTAATTTTTCCGTTTTTATTTTGTCTCTGTTTCTCCACAGCTTCAGAACTGATTTTACCCTCAGAACCAAAGAGCAGAGAAGATTTTCTGCAGTGTAGGTGTACAACACACACACACACACACATTCAGATATACACACACACACAAACACACATGCACACACACACATTTAGATATACACACACACACACACACACACTGTTAAAATGTTGTTTATCTAAATCTGATCTATTTTATAGATCAGCATTAGGAGGATAGAAACACAGACAGGTGTCTCACACACTTATTATAAATCCTGTGATTAACATCTAACCTGTGGACATTTTATTACTTTAGATTTCTGTTATCTGACTCTGGATCCAAACACAGAACATCCTATACTCATCCTGTCTGAGAAGAACAGAGTGGTGACACGCAGAATGACACACCGGCGATACTCTGATCATCCAGAGAGATTTGACTACTGTACTCAGGTGTTGTGTAAGGAGAGTGTGTGTGGACGCTGTTACTGGGAGGTGGAGAGGAGAGGTGATGTGTTCATATCAGTCTCATATAAACAGATCAGCAGGAAAGGACGGAGTTATGAGTGTGGGTTTGGACTCAACAGTCAGTCCTGGAGTCTGGACTGTTTTTCTTCCTCTGTCTCTTTCCAGCACAACAACAGTAAGTCTGAGCTCCGAGGTCCAGCATCCTCCAGAATAGGAGTGTATGTGGATCACAGTGCAGGAACTCTGTCCTTCTACAGCGTCTCTGACACGATGAGGCTCCTCCACAGAGTCCACACCACATTCACTCAGCCTCTATACGCTGGATTCAGGATATGGAGTTATAAGTCATCTGTTAGGTTATGTGATCCATAATGAAATGTTGGTAAAAGTGTTTATTAAAATTATAACTGAGGTGTGAGATTTAATTTCTCCCTGAGCTACACTGGACATTTTGTGTACAGAAACTGGAACAGTAATGAATGCAGATAGAAGAAATGTTCTCAAACAGACTATTTAACTGTATGCACTATAAGGATGATTTATTATCTTGATATGAAACATTACATGTCTAAAAAAGTATTTTTGCCTTGTCAAAGACTGTTTTCTCAGAAATAATAAAACTTACTCAAACTGCTGTGTCTTTCTGTGCTGCTGCTGGTGGAAATACATCCTATTGGGAAAAAGGGATTTTCTGGTTAACAGTCCAGCTAACATACAGTGCAGTTTGAAATTATCCAGACTTCTTCCTCAATTTGCAAAAATAATCCTTTATAATATGATGACAAACTTCTGAAGAATTCTTACTTTATTTTAGTTTAAATCATCAGGGTAATGCAGTCTTTAATGGATTCTAATTGTAAGAAAATACTGGCACAATTCACAGCCAGTCCCCCAGAGGGGATCCTGGCTGGTGGATTGTTAATCCTTGTTGCATCAGGAAGGGCATCCAGTGTAAAACCTAGAGACATGAAACATGTGGACCAAATGATCCATGGTGACTCTGAACATGGAGCATCCGAAAGAACAACATTTTGTATTGTGTCGATGTAATCTTATGTTAAGTCTTTTATGTTTTAATCAAAACAAGGATTGCTATCCTGCGTTTGGGTCTGATTGACTGTGCTTTCCATGAAACCGTGACAGAATGACTGACCATTAGCAGACCCAGCAGGATTTCCCAGATAGTTTGTTTATGCTTCATTTCAGACTAGTAAACACTGAGTAGTTGAGGACATCCAGTAAGAATATCTGTGGGTTGGTTTTGCCCAATGTGGACTTCCCTGCCCTGTTTTCCTCAGGGTGGCCCTCCCGCTTTTGCCCATGCTGAGGATTCCGCTCCACTTTTATTTCCAATGGAGGACGTCGCCTGGCATCATGTTTAATCTGAGCCAAATGGAAGCATGGCTCTGCATTTGTTCGAGCTGAGAATGTCACTCTATTTATGGGTTCCATGGGGGACGCTGCTCAGCAACCCACCCAGAGGATGCTTCCTTCCCTCCTCACCCATCCTGGGTGAGGAGGGAACCGAATAAGAGCATACCGAATAAGAGCATACTGAATAAGAGCATACTGAATAAGAGCATACTGAATAAGAGCATACCTATACTTTGTGTTTTCTCCTTTCTATTTTTCCAGTTTTCTATCGAATTGCTGAAATTCTCAGTGCCTTCACAGATTGATATGAAGACTGATCTCTCTATTTCTTTCTTTTATCCTTCTAAAATAGCTTTAGTCATTTGTATATACCTTTTGTAATTAAAATTTAACGTTTTAAAAAATATATGAATGTGCTTTTAATATTATACTTTAAAAAAAAAAACACAAAAAAAGAAATTTTTAACAAATCAAACTTCAGTTAATCTGACTCTTTAAATGACAGAGAAGCTCTTTACATCAAAAGCTTGTGCTAAACCTGTCCTTTAAATCCTAAACCCCTCTCTCTTTAAAGCCACTCCCACTCTCTCTGTCACAATATAACACACACTTAACCAGGAAGTTCATTTGATAGATAACGAAACTCAGAATTTTAGACTCTCTCTCTCTCTCTCTCTCTCTCTCTCTCTCGTGCAGAAAATGGCAGAGGCCAGTATTTCAGTAGATCAGGATCAGTTCATCTGTCCAGTGTGTCTGGATCTTCTGAATGACCCTGTGACTACTCCCTGTGGCCACAGTTTCTGTAAGGTGTGTATTAATGGCTGCTGGGATCAGGAGGATGTGAAGGGCGTCTTCAGCTGCCCCCAGTGTAGAGAGACTTTCACTCCAAGGCCTGATCTACGCAGGAACAACATGCTGACTGAAGTGGTGGAGAAACTGAAGAAGACTGAACTCCAAGCTGCTTCTCCTGCTCACTGTTACACTGGACCTGGAGATGTGGAGTGTGATTCCTGCACTGGGAGAAAACACAAAGCCATCAAGTCCTGTCTGGTTTGTCAGGCCTCCTATTGTGAAGATCATCTTAAACCTCACTATCAGTCTCCTGCCTTTAAGAAGCACAAGTTAGTTGAAGCCTGTGCAGAGCTCCAAGAGAAGATCTGCTCTGAACATGACAAACTGATGGAGATCTACTGTCGTACTGACCAAAGCCTCATCTGTGACTTGTGTACGATGGATAAACACAAAGGTCATGATACTGTTTCAGCTAAAGCAGGAAGAACTAAAAAACAGGTGAGAAATGGAAACCTCTATTTTTTAGAGCACTTTTTTTTTTTACATTGTGGCTTTTAAGTTGCTTTAATCAGTTATATGAAACAAAATAACATTTCATTTATTTGTATTATATTAATAGAAAAAATTGGAAGTGAATTTTTGGTAAAAAAAAAAAAAAGTTAAATAAATTTGTTTGTTGTTTTTCATAACTCTAATCAGTACACTTATTATAGTTGGCACACTTACGTTAATTGATTTTTAGTTCTATATTTCTTTAATTTAAAATAATAAAATTCTTCATTTTATTTAAAAGAATTTAAAATGTTACTCAGAGACAGAATTTTTGTGCTTGATATTGATATTAGTCCCCAGCCTAGAAAAAATGGAAGGCTTGCATCAGGAAGGGAATCCAGCATAAACAAATATGCGGTTTGGACCATTCACTGTGGTGACCTTGAACAGGAAGCAGCTGAAAGAACAACAAGATTGAAAGAGTAGTGTATAAATACACCTACGATCTTTTAAAAAGTGTAAAGGTTTTCCTCAGTAAACGCTCTTGTAACTCAGTGAATACTAATGTCCCTGTGCGACAGTGTGCACAACCACTAATTCCTCCGAGGAATAACAAGCATACAACAACAAGCAGGATGGAATTTTCCATCAACTGTTTAACTGTAGATAACAGCAACACACTGATCTCCTGATACAGAAATAATGAAATGTGTTTTATTTGGTCTCAGAATGAGCTAACGGAGGAGCAGTTGAAATCCCGGCAGAGGATCCAGGAGAAGCAGAAGAAGGTGCAGGAGCTGAAACAGACTGTGGACATTATTAAGGTGAGGAGTAAAAGCACACACTCCTAGAAAAGATTATAAATAATCAGATTACAGTGATATTACAAACCAACTGTTTTCATGAATTAGTATCACATCTGTATCAATGAATTCAGCATATTTAAATGGAAAAGTAGTCACTCTGCTGTTTAGTAGCATTGTGTGCACCACACCGAACATGAAAGAATGCAAAGGAGAGAGTTGTCTGAAGAGCTCAGAAAGAAAATTATAGACAACCGTGATAAAGGTAAAGGCTATAATAACAGCTCCAGTTAGCTTGATGTTTTAGTGATTACAATTGAAAAATATTATTAAGCAGTTTAAGGTTCTCCCTGGAAGTAGCTGCAAGAGGAAAATTGACCTCAAATTGAACAGGATGGTGGGTATGATAAAATCTTTAGCCTCCTTGTTAGAGCGCCTGCCTCCCATGCCAGAGACCAGGGTTCGAGACCCGCTTGCAAAATAAAATTAATGGTATCATCTGGTCAATAAATTCAGGTCCTGGTTGTATGTGTTCTAACAGATACGTTCACAGGCAGCAGTAGGTGACAGTGAGAGGATCTTTACTGAGCTGATCAGCTCCATGGAGAAAAAGCGCTCTGAGGTGAAGGAGCTGATCAGAACTCAGGAGAAAGCTGAAGTGAGTCGAGCTGAACGACTCCTGAATCAACTGGAGCAGGAGATTGCTGATCTTAAGAGGAGAGTCACTGAGCTGGAGGAGCTTTCACACACACACGATCACATCCATTTCCTCCAGGTAACACTCACTGTCTGATCTACAGAGGGCGCTGTTCCTCACAAAGTTTCCTCCTAAAAGCTCATTACAGCAAGAAGAAATGTTCCTGTCTGAGATCACAAGTGTGTCTTTGGTCTGATTCAGTCTGAGATTCATTCGTTCCTCTCCTACACTTTTCTCCTTCTCTATGATGTTTCCTCTCTGTAGAGTTTCCCGTCTCTCTGTGTCTCTCCTGGATGTGAAGACTCACCCAGCTTCACTGTCAATCAACATCTCTCATTTGATGGAGTGAGGAAATCTCTCTCAGATCTGAAAGAACGAGTCGAGCAAATCTGTGAGGAGGAATTCAACAAAATCCGTCCACAAGGTTAGAAATTGTCCTGCTGGATGTATCTATTTACTATGCAACTGTTAAAGAGAGCCATAACATTCATAAAACAAGACTAAGCATAACAAGACTAATTTTACAATAATGCATGATGTTCACTAAAGCTAATGTGACATTAACCTTGTATGTAAATGGAGATCAAACCTATGGAGTGTGTCATTTGTTGCAAACACTTGACTTTCACTGTCACTAGTAGGGTAATAAGTTTCCTGATTCTGATGTTTGAATTTTTTTATATTCATACTTAACTGTTTATATTTTTTCAGTGTCCACAGCTTCAGTTGTTTGGGTGATTTTACCCTCAGTTCTGAAAAGCAGAGATGATTTTTTGCCATGTAGGTGTAAAACACATAAATATACACATGCACACACTTTCAATAAACAGTTAAAAAGACAGAGAGAAAATGTGAAATTAACATCTAACTGTGGACATTTTATTACTTTAGATTTCTGTTATCTGACTCTGGATCCAAACACAGCAAATCGTCAACTCATTCTCTCTGAGATGAACAGAGTGGTGACACGCAGTAGAACACAACAGCAATACTCTGAACATCCAGAGAGATTTGACTCCTGGATTCAGGTGTTGTGTAAGGAGAGTGTGTGTGGACGCTGTTACTGGGAGGTGGAGTGGAACAATGACTTAGAAATATCAGTCTCATATAAAGATATCAGCAGGAAAGAGGGTGATGAGAGTTTGTTTGGACGTAACAGTCAGTCCTGGAGTCTTTGCTGTACTTCTTCCTCTGTCTCTTTCTGGCACAATAACGTTAAAGCTGAGCTAGGAGGTCCAGCATCCTCCAGAATAGGAGTGTATGTGGATCACAGTGCAGGAACTCTGTCCTTCTACAGCGTCTCTGACACGATGAGGCTCCTCCACAGAGTCCACACCACATTCACTCAGCCTCTATACGCTGGGTTCTGGATGTGGACTTATAACTCAGCTGTGAGGTTATGTGATCCAAAATGAAATGTTTGCTAAAATGTTTAGTAAAAAAAACCTTCATAAGTGTCAGATTTTATTTCTCCATGAGCTGCGATGGCAATTTTGTGTGAAGCGACTGCATGTAAAGAAAGTGTGTGTAATGCTAAACTAAAATATAAAAATAACTATCACATTTGCAGGAATCCATATGCTTTGCATGACACTCACAGTGCATCATGTGATCATCTTAGAGATGTTTCTACAACTTGACACCTGTCACCTGTTGTCAATTTACTTGTATGGGTAGAAATTGTTCTGTTTACAAAGGAAGCAGTAGAAATGTGAGGTATAGTCAGGTTCGTTAATATTTGGACATTGACATGATTATTGTTATTTTCTGGAAAATGTTTTGCTTGAAAAGATTGCTTGTGGTATCTTTTATTTAAAATAAATGGCACTTGGTTTGGCATGTTTTCTGATGAAGTGAAAGTGTGGTTTTAAAGCCACAAGTATGGCTTTAAATGTCCAAATATGTGCATAATATTCTACTATAGTACAATTTTATAAAAGATTTATAAAGCAGTTTATCATAAGTCAATCTGCCTCTCAATGAGTTTATATCATTACTGGCTAAATGATAGAACATCATCTGTATACAGGTATAGTGAGCTTTTTTAAAGTCAAAATCCAGGCAAAGTGATCAACAAACAATAGGAACTAAAAAAGCTTAATATGAGAAAATCAGACACAAGATAAAAAAATTTGAGTGATTGTTTTCTTTATATATGTTACATATTGTGCTTTCAGCAATCAGGGGGAGTTGCGATGTGAGGGGTGTTGATATGCTGTCTGGAAGCAGTGGTGTGGGCTCTTCCGTCACAGTACTCTCTTCCTATAGCATACTGCCATTGGGCCCACAGGAAGTACCTCTAGAATAGGCTATCTCTATTGCCTTGGTAGGCCCCCGCTCTGTGCTGCACCTGGAACAACAATGGCGTACCTTGGTCAATCAGGATGTCCTTTGGGATACCACAGTGTCTGAAGAAGAGCATTATCCATCCTGACCCTCTCGAAGAAGACACCAATGATGGGGAGTGGAATAAGGGCCACAGGCAATGGCTTCCTTGGGGCCAGATGATGGCATTGGAGGCACCACTGGCAGAAGGCTCCCACTTTGGCATTCATGTCTGGCCAGAGGAACTGATCCTGAACTGATCCTTTTCCAGTGTGTTACCCCAAGGTAGCCGCCAAGCATGCATCTTACCTTCTGAGTATGTCCCCTTTGTTCTGAGCCATGCTGACCCTCTGAACTTTCATCAAAGACAGTCTTCTCCGGTGCCGTGTCCTGTTGTTTTTTAGGTTACAGTCCTGGTGAATGCCAAGCCAGTCTCACCCAAGCAGTTGTGGGACTGGAAGGTCTGGGATTAGCCCTACCAGGACGGCTCTTACAGTGCTTCCTTTCCCTCGCATCTCCACTTCAGAATGATGACTTTGCACTTCTCTGGTGGCAGAGCTTGCAGGAACTAATCGAACATGACCGTGTCGATCCTGTCTTAGCATCAGCCACTAGACTTTGTCCTATTCACTTAATGGTTTGCCATTGACACCTAGTCTCAGCAGTCAGTCTGAAGATGCAGCCTCCCAAGTACTGCTCACTTTTGAGGCCACAAGAACAGTCCCCCAAATCCAACACATGCCTGAAGCCAACAGTGCTGCTGAAACATGAGGCTGACAGTGTGGTCTCCAAAACTAAAACTGCTTTACCTTCACTTGTGTCTTGTCTCAGTGTCACAAAATGACAGAATACTTTAACTCCCAAATGGATGCAGCAGAGAGGGGCTCAACAGCAGTATGACTATAGTGCCACTAAACACTGTCCAATTGCCACAGTGATTTGACATTAAAACCCCAGACTCAGCAGTCAGCAAGACTTGGGGAACAATGCTGAAGGAATTGGGAAGACTTGGAAGGACATGAAAAGCACAAACTTGAAACCAACAGTGTAGCCTAACAATCTAGCTCATGTCTGGAAGGCTGACAGTTTGGCCTCACAAGGCCAGATACTGACAGTGCAACCTACCAAGTCATGATCACTAATGAGGCAATGGTTCCAAAATCCAGCTCACACATGAGGCTGACAGCATAGCCTCTCAAATTCAGCTCATGCACCCCAAATCTTGATCAAAGCTGAGGCCAAGGGTGGGGGGGCCCTAAGTCCAGCTCACACTTGAGGCCAACAACAGGGCCTCCAAAATCCTGCTCAGGTCTGTGGCTGATGGTGTGGCCTCCCAAACTATAACTGATTTACTTGCACTTGCATCCCGTCTCAGCATCTGAAAATGACAAAACACCTCCCCTAATGAATGCAGCAGGAGGGTGAGAGGGGCTGACTATGCAATTGCTGGACTCTGTCCTCTATCTCTGGTTGCTGGTCTCTGCTAACCTCAGCAGTAAGCAAGCCTTTGGATGTTGTGCTTTATACTTGGGAGGACTTGGCTCATGTCTGAGGCTGACTGCACAGCCTCCCAAGTTTAGCTCATGACCCCGAAGTCCTGCTCACACCTGAGTCTCCCAAATTCTGCTCAGGCCTGATGCTGATGGTGCAGCATTCCAAACTAAAGCTGCTTTACCTGCTCTTGAATCCTGTCTCAGCATCTTAAAATGACTCCTCTGGAACAACTGTCACCAAAGCCACAGGGGCCACCTCTCTGCATAGTTTAGATACAAGAGATAGAAATATGCCACTTCTAACCATTTGCCTTACCACATAGTTGATGTCCCTGACACAATATATGAGCTTGAATGGCCCTTGCCATTTGGCAAAGTTGGCAATAATGCGAGCAAATTATCTCCCTGTGAAATTTTATATAGCTCTAGCGACAAGAGCAACAATCCTGATTTTGTGACAGGTTCACCCTGTCACAAAATCAGGATTGTCACTCTTGTCGTTCTAGCTCTTGTCCAGATGCAAATTATCCTGGGTTAGGTGAATCAAGGTGTGGAGTTTTTACACTCAAGTCCAGAACATAATAAATTTTATTTTTTCTTTTAGAATTTTTAAAATGATGTGTTTGACACCACTATGCTTCCACCTGTACAAATTGAAAACCTTGTGGAGGCTTCCAGGACCTCTGAAACTGCACATAACTGGGACACAAGCCACATATCCCAATTCTGAGCATCACTGTGAACAAACTTATGATTTATATTGTAAACACTATTGCAAATTAATTTATTTGCCCTTTAAGTTGTACAGTTCAAGAAGTCTTTGTGACATTAGGTACACACTCTAGTCAGTTAGGATCTCTTCTAGGATTCTGACTCAGGAGATAACAGAAGATTATGCTGAAATGTTGTGTAGAGGTACTGCTTCAAGATATCATTTTGTATAGTGCACTAAAACTAACACGAAGTGATACCCTCTTGCAGTTTGTTCTAATGGCCTGACAAGGTCCAGACCAAATCTTTTGAAGATGAGCTCATTTAATGAAATACTTGCAATATGCCACACACCACCCACAAACATCACTGTAGGTGCATGTCCAATAGAAATTGCATAAAATCCTGCCATTGCATTATTGTGAGTCACCTGAACAAATTTCTCTCTGTTTCCTCAGGACCAACGCCTGTGTAATTTCCTCATTTGTTTGAGTGTCTTGCATAACCCATAATTACCCATCTTTGATAGTTATGAAGTAGATCACACAGCATTGGGCTGGACCTCATAAAATCTCATAAAATCCCCACCCTCTGTGTCTCAATCTTGCCACCACTCATTGAAACATGAAACGCAGGTGTTGAATCCTCACCTTTCACTTGTCCAGACTATTCATTCACAAACCAGCTCTCAACTAAACCCCACATCCACAATTAGCATCAAGACAATGGGATTAGAAGTATATTTAGCCATGTTTGGTAGCAGACCCATGCCTAGGCATGGTGGATTTAGGGTGGTGGGAGCCTCTGAGCTTGAAACATTATTGAGGCTCTATCTACACCTGCTTTATACAGTAACATTGTCACATTCCGTACCAACGTCGCTCCTGTACTTCCGCATTCCGGCCCAGAGTTTTGATACTGCCTCAACATCCTCATTGTGAAAGCACTGACACACCTGTTCTCTATCTTCCCTTCTCATTGCTACAAGTATATATAGAGCCATGGATTATTTGCATTGTTTGTCACAAAGATTTTTTATGGATATATACCTTTGTAGATTTTTACTTTTGTGGTTCTATGTGGTCCCACATCTGTGGCCTGTGTCTCCTCAAGAAACCAGTGACTCTCTATTGTGGACATAGTTTCTGTAAAATATGCATTATAGACTTCTGGAATCACAATAATCTGAAGGACATCTACAGCTGCCCCCAGTGTAGAGAGACTTTCACTCCAAGGCCTGTTCTACGTAGGAACAACATGCTGGCTGAAGTGGTGGAGAAACTGAGGAAGATTGAACTCCAAGCTTCTTCTCCTGCTCACTGTTACGATGGACCTGGAGATGTGGAGTGTGATTTCTGCACAGGGAGAAAATACAAAGCCGTCAAGTCCTGTCTGGTTTCTCAGGCCTTATATTGTGAAGATCATCTTAAACCTCACTAACAGTCTCCTGCTATTAAGAAGCACAAGTTAGTTTTTTTTTAAACAATATATTTATTACATTTTTCTTGAACAAAAAGCAGAAAAAAACACACAACAATAATAGTAATAGCACAGCACATACATGAACATAGGAGAAGAATATATATATAAATAAGCAAATATTTAAGCAAATAAACAAAAATAGTATTCTTACACTGGGTTAGGAGGTTAGCAAATCCTTGTAATACAGAGCAGGATAACAATGGATTTTAAATAAGGGTCCCAGATCTTGAAGAAGGTATTCGTAGAAAAATGTGACATGCAAAAAATTTATTCATTAGGAATGAGATCCATATTAATATTGTGCCAAGACTTTTTTGTTGGAGCAATGTCCTTCATCCAGAACAAAAAGACATTTTTCCTAGCTGCAAAGGTCAGTAAATTGAATAACCTCCTATGCATGATATTGGAGATACAAGTGTCTGGAAGGCCAAGAAGAAGGCACATAGGATATAATTCAACTGGTACATCAAAGATAACACACAGATCATCCACAATACCAGACCAATAACTCTGTAATTTGACACATGACCAAAAACAGTGGAGAAGGGTACCATTCTCAGATTTACATTTGCAACAAATTGGGGATATATGGGGATCCATCTTATTTTTGAGAACAGGTGTTATGTACTGTATGTGCGATGTAGGATCATAAACTGAGTAGATTCTGTTAGATTACAGACAGATATCACTGTTGCATAGTTCCAGACTTCCTGCCAAACAGTGTCATTGATAGTAAGGCCTAGGTCTTTTTCCCAAGCTTGCTTAGTAGCATGGGATGTAAGAGAGCAGTTAGGAATTAGCAATCTATAAAATGTACTTTTATGCTTCTTGGATTCTTGTGGCGGTGAAGATAAGGCTCTTTCTACATCAGAGGTAGCAACTGAAGTTACTAATGTTGTATCAGTAACAGTAAAATGTCTAAGTTGCAGATATCTGAAAAATTCACCTTTTGGTAGGCCATACCGATCCTGTATCATCTGAAAGACAGCAAGGTCTGCCAATCAAATAGATCTCCTAGCTTTGTTAACCCCTGTACATACCATCCTTTAGAACCATCATCTCTGAAGCCCGGCAGAAAGTCTGGATTACCTAGAATGGGGGTAAGAGCAGATGTGAGATGTGAGACACCCCTCTAAAGTACGGATGGATCGCCATGCTCTGATCATATTTATAGTAATAGGGTTAGTACAGAAGTCCCTTACAGACTGGGAATTTTTCATAAACAACAGATTCCATAGGGGGCATTTAGACTGGAAGGATTCAATATCAAGCCAAATTGAGGCATGGTCAGATCTAAACCAATCTGCCATCACCCGAAGATGAACAGCCAATTGATACAGTCTAATGTTTGGCAAATCTAAGCCCCCATCAGAACCGATCATGTGCAGTTTTGCCATCTTTAAACGGGGTTTCCTTTTATTCCAAATAAAGGAACTCAACCAGCCTTCAAGCACTTTGATAACCTTGTTAGATAGCAGAATAGGGATCATTTGTAGAGGATAAAGTAGCCTGAGTAGGATGTTCATTTTAATAAGGGCGATCCTCCCCAACCAGGACAGAGGCAAGCATCATCAGAACATCATCTTTTACCCTCGCCAGAGACATCTCCACCAGTCTTCCAGACGGAATTACATCTATGATGATTTGGGTCCAATACGTTCCTTCTGATCATCAGGATCCCATACAATAAGGAAATCGAGACAATCCATTGATCGGACTGTGCTGGCTAACTTAGCCAGGTCGAGTATCACCTCCAAAACAGGTAGGAGTGATCTCTCTTTTGGCCTGTTCAACATTCGCTCGCTAACAAACAAAGGGCCACTTTGTTTTTGTGTATTTATGACTTATTGAGAGACAACAAGTTTGATTTTTTATGTTTAACGGAGACTTGGCAACAACTAAATGACTTCTCTCAGCTGAATCAGTCAATTCCTCCTGGGTTTGTTTACACCTGCCAGCCACGCCCCTCTGGGTGTGGAGAAGGGCTTGCTATTCTCTACAATGAGAAGTGGAAAGTCTCTTCAGTTAACTCGGACTTCTTTGAAACCTTTGAGTCCATGGTCTTGCAGATAAATGGACCCAGCCCTGTTATTTTAGCCACTGTTTATCGCCCACTCAAAACCAGTAAAACTTTTTTAGCTGAGCTTTTAACTTCACTGTGCTCCATATCTTCTAATGTTATTTTACTGGGAGACTTTAATATACATGTGGATAACCATAGTAACACTCTCACCAAGGAGTTTATATCATGTCTTGACAGCTTTGGAATTCAACAGTTTGTTGATTTTCCCACCCATTGTAAAGGCCACATCCTAGATAATATCTGCTTTGGTTTAACCCCCTTTAATCTCAGTGCACTTGACCTTCCCATTTCTGACCATAAGCTAATGTCATTTAGTGTTAACTTAATGGTTGAAAAATTAACCACAGGCTGGACTATTTCATTCAGGAACATTAAAAACATGGACTTAACCTTACTTTATAATCGTATTTATAATTTTTTACAAACGACACCCTGGACAGTTCAGATGATCCGGTTTCCTACTATAACAATGGACTCCGATATGTACTTGATACACTTGCACCTATAACAACTCGGACTGTCTTTTTCACTCACTCTACACCCTGGTTCACTTCAGAGCTGATACTGCTCAAAACCCAAGGATGTCAACTTGCTATTTGGCAAAACTGGTTTATCTGTTCACAAGATGTATCTGGACCATATGTCACTGTATAAGGACACACTCTCAACAACAAAAACTGACTATTACTCTGCATTGATTAGGTCAAATGAGGGCAACACTAAATCATTATTCACTTTAGCTAATAATGTTTTAAAACCTCGCAATATTATTTTAAATCACACATATTCAAATGACACGTGACAATTTCATGAACTATTTTAATGCTAAAATTGATCAGATTCACCAAAAAGCTTGCCTACCTGTACTATCTAATTTAATAACAGATATCATGCACTCTTTCCTTACCTCAGGCACTGTTCTGTTACCTTTTAAAGCAGCTGTAATAACTCCTAGGCTTAAAAAACCTGGCACAGACCCCAAAAACCCGTCCAATCTCTAACCTGCCATTTCTCTCAAGAAGTCTGGAAAAAATTGTTGCCGGTCAACTCCACACTTACCTCTCTAAAAACAATCTTTTCGAAGAGTTTCAGTCAGGTTTTCGCCCACCGCACAGTTCAGAAACAGCCCTAGTAAAAGTCACAAATGACTTATTAATAGCAGCCGACTCCAGTCTTTTATCTATACTCATCCTACTCGATCTTCTCCTAGACAGATTAAACCAAATTGGCATTTAAGACTCTTGTTTGGTTCACATCCTATCTCTCAGAACAAAGTCAATTTGTCCAGCTAAAAATGTTTTTAAATCTTTCTCATCTCCTGTCACCACTGGTGTCCCCAAGGATCTGTTATGGGCCCCATCCTCTTCACTATTTACCTTCTTCCACTAGGGCATATCTTTAGGAAATATGGCATCAGTTTTCACTGCTACGCAGACCACACCCAGCTCTACCTGTCCTCCAAGCCAAATGGTCTCCTTCCCTCCTCATTACAAGACTGTCTACAAGAAATCAAAGCCTGGCTATCAATCAACTTCCTTCAACTTAATTCAGGAAAAACAGAAATCCTTTTAGTTGGTACAAAGACCAATCTAACTAAAACCACCAGTCCCTCAATAACAATAAGCAACTCTATCATAACCCCACCTCACCAGGTTAAGAGTCTGGGCGTCGTCCTCTGTCAGCACTCTGTCATTTGAAGCTCATATCAATAACTTCACCCGGTCTGCATACATTTATCTGCGCAATATTAATCGCCTTCACCCCTTTCTCACCCCCAGCACTACAGCCACACTTGTACACGCTCTTGTCACCTCACGAATAGACTACTGTAATTCCCTCTTATTTGGCTTACCCTCTCAACTTCATCATAAACTTCAGTTGGTCCAAAACACAGCTGCCTGCATCATCACAAAACCTCCCTCCATCAAGCACATCTCTCCTGTACTCTTTCAACTACACTGGCTCCCCGTTAAATTCTGCATCGATTACAAGATTCTCCTCCTCACCTTCAAAGTATTACATAACCTTGCCCCCTCATACCTCTCACAGCTGGTAAACGTTTACACCCCTGCATGGTCACTTCAATCCTCTTCATCTTACTCACTCGCCATTCCCTCTGTCCGCTTACACACAATGGGTTCCAGGTCTTTCAGCTGGGCTGCACCACACCTCTGGAACTCCCTCCCACCGTCCATCTGTGAAATAATCTTTCACCTCTTTTAAATCTAATCTTACAACCTATCTTTTTAGGAAAGCCTTTTCAGATTTTTGTTAACCGTCTTTCTGTTTTTATTTAGATTTTGTATGTGTACTGCTTTGTATTTTATCTTTGATTCTACTTGATGTAAGGTGACCTTGAGTTTCATGAAAGGTGCCTCAAATAAAATGTATTATTATTATTATAAGTAGGCCCAGCGTTCTAAGTCTGCTTTGATGGTATCCAGAAGAGAAGGGAAGTTAGTAAGCACAAGTTAGTTGAAGCCTGTGCAGAGCTACATTATTAAGGTGAGGATTGAAAACACACACACACACACACACACACACACTTAATTTAGACAGAAAGGGCTTCTCTTCATAAAGGGCTTCTGCTTTCCTCTTCTTGTGTGTGTATGTGTGTGTGTCTATGTGTGTGTGTCTGTGTGTGTTCTAGATGCGTTCACAGGCAGCAGTAGATGACAGTGAGAGGATCTTTACTGAGCTGATCAGCTCCATGGAGAAAAAGCGCTCTGAGGTGATGGAGCTGATCAGAACTCAGGAGAAAGCTGAAGTGAGTCGAGCTGAACGACTCCTGAATCAACTGGAGCAGGAGATTGCTGATCTTAAGAGGAGAGTCACTGAGCTGGAGGAGCTTTCACACACACACGATCACATCCACTTCCTCCAGGTAACACTCACTGTCTGATCTACAGAGGGCGCTGTTCCTCACAAAGTTTCCTCCTAAAAGCTCATTACAGCAAGAAGAAATGTTCCTGTCTGAGATCACAAGTGTGTCTTTGGTCTGATTCAGTCTGAGATTCATTCGTTCCTCTCCTACACTTTTCCCCTTCTCTATGATGTGTTTCCTCTCTGTAGAGTTTCCCGTCTCTCTGTGTCTCTCCTGGATGTGAAGACTCACCCAGCTTCACTGTCAATCAACATCTCTCATTTGATGGAGTGAGGAAATCTCTCTCAGATCTGAAAGAACGAGTCGAGCAAATCTGTGAGGAGGAATTCAACAAAATCCATCCACCAGGTAAACAAGTAACCACAAGGTAAAAAGTTAATATTGTAAATGCAAGTATTAGCATTAGCCTTGTGAATTATATTAAGATAAATTAAGCAGACAAACAAAGTATAAATCTTTTTTTTTTTGGAGAAAATCATAGTCAAAGCCTTGAATTAAAAGTTGCCCACTGAGATGGTGACATGGTTGCCATGTCTGAAACAAGTGAGAAATCAAAATTGTCACATTCACACTTTAAACTGTTTCCATTTCATTTTTCTGTACCCTTTTTGTCTCTGTGTCTCCACAACTGCATCAATTCAGATGATTTTATGCCCAAAACCAAACAGCAGAGAGACTTTCTTCACTGTAGGTGTACAACACACAGACACACACACACACAGAGTGTTAAAATGTCTATATTGTGTATATAAATCTTTTCCATGTATATAGAGCAGCATTAGGAGGATAGAAACACAGACAGGTGTCTCACACACACTTATTATAAATCCTGTGATTAACATCTAACCTGTGGACATTTTATTACTTTAGATTTCTGTTACCTGACTCTGGATCTAAAGACAGCAAATCCTAAACTCATTCTGTCTGAGATGAACAGAGTGGTGACACTCAGTTGGACAAAACAGCGATACTCTTATCATGCAGAGACTAGATTCATGTACTCAGGTGTTGTGTAAGGAGAGTGTGTGTGGACGCTGTTACTGGGAGGTGGAGAGGAGTGGTGATGTCGACATATCAGTCTCATATAAAGAGATCAGCAGGAAAGGACGGGGTTATGAGTGTGGGTTTGGATTCAACAGTCAGTCCTGGAGTCTGCGGTGTTCTTCTTCCTCTGTCTCTTTCTGGCACAATGACATTCATACTGAGCTCCGAGGTCCAGCATCCTCCAGAATAGGACTGTATGTGGATCACAGTGCAGGAACTCTGTCCTTCTACAGCGTCTCTGACACGATGAGGCTCCTCCACAGAGTCCACACCACATTCACTCAGCCTCTATACGCTGGGTTCTGTATAGGGAGTTATAACTCACCTGTTAGGTTATGTGGTCAAAAATGAAATGTTGGTAAAAGTGTTTATTAAAATTATAACTGTGTGAGATTTAATTTCTCCCTGAGCTACACTGGACATTTTGTGTGCAGAAACTGGAACAGTAATGAATGCAGAATTTAGGATGTTTCTAGAAAGAAGAAATGTTCTCAGACAGACTATTTAACTGTATGCACTATTAGGAGAATTTATTATGCTTATATGAAACATTACAATCTCAATTTTGGCAATGGCAAATACTGTTTCCTCAGAAATAATAAAATTTACTCAAACTGCTGTCTTTCTGTGCTGCTGCTGGTGGTGGAAACTCATCCTACTGGGTAAAAGATGTTTGTTATATCTATAGACCATTTTCTAGTCAAATATCCAGTTAACATACTATGGACAGTGAAAGAATAATAATACACTTAAAAAGCAATCTCCTAATTTCATACAGAACCTACTTATTTCAATATACTACTAAATCAGATGCTGTTTGACAGTGTGTGTGTATCATATTTGCATGATTATTTGTTAAACATCTACATCACTTATACATTTTTTTAAAATTGTGCAATAATTGTTTTCTATCCTGTGAAACTAATGCCAAGTTCACAGTGCACGATTATCAGTGCACAGTGCACGACTATCTAGGGTAGCATTCAGCTGTGTTCACACTGCACGATGGATCGGTGACAGGAGGTTTCACACTGCATGACTTAACAATAAGAAGAATCGCCGACAACTCTGTCTGGTCCGCAAACTGGTTTTCACAACCAAACGTACACGAGAAATAATAAGGAAATAACGCAAGATCAGAGTTCTCGCATGAGACTAGAAATGGAACCCTGCAAGAAGTTTGCGAGCCAAATGTTCTGTGCATAGAACAAGGATTGTGTATTTGTCTGATAAAATCCTATAAACTATTAAAATATAATATTGTGCTCCAACCGAAGCCATTCCTGCTGATATTGCGGTCTATAACTTCTCCCCGACCTGCCCACTGCCCTGTATCTTGCTCTCTCATTGGCTGTAGGTCATTGCCGAGGTATTTTTCAGTCAGAGCTCCTTTCACACTGCACGACATTGAGTCGCTGACAGGTCCAGATATTTAGCATACTAAATATTTCACGGGATTTGGCGACTCATTGGTGACTCGCTCAGATCGAGTTTTTGGTCATTGACACTGTGTGATTGTCACTCGGGTGCACGTGCTCCGCTTTGATTTTCTGCTTTCGTGAATCCCTTTCGTCCTTTCAGCTGACTCTAATGCCTCCGCTTCAGCTCCTGGAGCTCGCTTTGCGATTTCTCCCCACCTAGATGAGGATATAATGCTATCTACATTGGACTCTGAGGAGCTCAATGAGGGCAACAAGGAGCAAACAGCATTCGAATTGCCACTGCATTCTGTGGTGTTTCGAAAAGCTCCTCGAGGTGATCACACATGCTGTTGCTAAGCTTAGCTTAGTTTGGCATGATGAAAAGTTAGTGTTGTCTGCTATGAGCTTAACAATCTCTGACTAACTTCACACCGCCTTCCACCTCCATGCAGGCATCTCCCATTTTTTCCCACACCTCCACACTGAGGTGTCATGGTTCTGGATTAATCCTTATTAGGCCACTGCTATTCAGCAGTTGTGAGTCTAGATGAACATGTATGTGGCCATGCCTAGTGTTAAAGAAATGCTTGCCAGCAATCTCTCTCCTTCATCAGCTGCATGGAGATTGTCTGCACTAATTCTAAGACTGCATCAGCTCTCCTTACCCAGCATTTTTCTTGCTGTCTTTGTTGAACAAGATGGATGAACTTCAACTTTGTATCACCAACAACAAAAGATTAACAGACTGCAACATCTTAATCTTCACAGAGACATGGCTGAACAGTGGTGATCCTGATAGTGCTATCAAGCTAGCAAGACACTACACTCTATGGGCAGACAGAACAACAGAAGGCTTTGGTAAGACCAGCAGTGGAGGTTTATGCATTTATGTAAACAAAGCCTGATGCATGAACTCTGCTATCATTAAGAAACACAGTTCTGCAAACCTAGAATTCCTTATCGTTAAGTTTAGACCTTTTTATCTATGGAGGGAGATCACATCAACAATAATAACTGCTGCATATATCCCACTGGATGCTAATGCTAAACTTGCAATGGAAGAACTGCATGCAGATATTAGCAAACAACAAACAGTGCATCCTGAGGCTGCTTTCATTGTTGGGGGTGATTTCAATCAACTTCAGGACAGTACTGCCAAAATTTTATCAGCAGGGGAAGCAAAATTTTGGATCATGTCTATACTAACATAACAGAATCTTACAAAGTCTACGCCTCCCCCACCTGGGACAACCTGATCATCCGATCAGCAGTGCTACCACCCAGAAACAGATCAATACATACCCTAATCAGAAGCCAAGGGTGAATAAGAAGGTCTGTCTCCCACTCAAGACCCGAGTCACTGCCTTTAGAACGGGAGATGTTCAGGCCTATAGTGCATCCAGGGCTGACTTGAGAAGGGGTATCAAGAAGGCAATACAAATCAACATGCTGAGGTTTGAGGATCATTTCTCCAACTCCGAACCCTGGCGCATGAGGCAGAGCATCCAGACCATCAGTAACTACAAGCCCCTACTCTGAGCCCCCTATCCACTTATGTCTGCTTCCTCAATGATCTAAATGACTCGTGCTTGATTTGAACGAGACAACCGGGCCAAACTACCAGCCCCTCACACTTGCCACCACTGAGGTCTGTGCCGCTCTGAGCTGGATCAACATATGAAAAGCTGCTGGCCCTGATGGCATACCCAGATGTGTACTCAGGGCCTGTGCTGGTTTTGACTGACATATTCAATCTGTCACTATCACAAGCAGCTGTACCAACTTGCTTCAGAACCACCTTCATCGTGCCGGTGTCTAAGCACTCCAAGCCAGAGTGCCTGAATAACTACCGCCCTGTAGCACTTACACTCATAATCATGAGGTGCTTTGAGCGTTTAGTCCTGGCTCACCTAAAAACCAGCCTTACAACCACACTGGACCCTCATCAATCTGCCTACTGTAGGAACAGGAGCACTGAAGACATTGTGTCCTTAGCACTGCACACCATACTTATACACCTGGACAACAAGAACACGTATATAAGAATGTTTTTTTATTTCAGTTTAGCATTGAATACAGTCATCCCTTCCAAGCTGATCACTAAACTTCGTGACCTCGGCATCAACACCTTTCTGTGTAATTGGAAACTGGACTTTCTGATGTGTTAAACTAAATTATATTACATCCTGGACAATCACACTGAACAACATTGTACGCCAAGGCTGTGTACTGAGCCGCTTCCTGTACTCTCCCTTCACCCATGACAGCAGGTCTGTGCATGGTTCTAACACCATTAACAAGTTTGCAGATAACACCACTGTGATTGATCTTATCAGTAACAATGATGAGAGACTGTAGGAAGGATATGAAGAACCTGGCTGCATGGTGCTCTAAGAATAACCAAGGAGCAAGATCAAGGAGCTCATTGTGGACTTTAGGAAGAAGAGTGGTTACACGCATATCCTTATTCACATTAATGAGATGACAGTTGATCATGTTACCAGCTTCAGGTTCATGCAGATCCACATTTCTGAGGTCTAGGTTCAGCAACACTTCCAGCACCAATTCTTCCTGAGATTACTGAAGAATAACCAATAACCAATCTTCTTCAGCTATCTTAGAAAACTTCTACCACTGTGCACTTGAGAGCATCCTAACCAGCTGTATCTTAGTCTGGTACAGGAATTGCTCTATTATGGAATGGAAAGCACTACAGAGAGTGGTGAACACTGCCCATCAAATGCCATTGAGGACATTCAAAGGAAGAGATGGCTGGACGATTGGATTAGAGCATTGCCTGGGGCCAGGCCCACCAGGAGTTCATCTCTGCCAGGCAGGCCAGAAAAGAATCCTAACACCTGAGGGCTAGGGTTTCTAGAAATGTCCCTTTATAGCCATCTCCTCTGCTGCCTACCCTGCCACCTCTGGTGCTTCAGGGTTCAGCTATGCCCACCCATGTTCCTGCTCCTTATGTTTCGCCACTGCCTGGGTTAGCCCCTGCCAGTTCAATGTTTCAGGGCACTAAGCGAGGTGAGCATAGCAATAGACTAAAACCTGTCTCAGACCACCTAGCATCATAGAAGCTTCTGCCTGGTGGGTCACAGTGGGTTCTGAATACTGTGGGAAAAGGCTACAGAATCCACTTTTCCTCACATCCTCCTTTTTCCAAGGTGTGCTGCCCAATGTTGTTGGCACAGACCAAACTTTATTCCTCCAGGAGGATCTTCTCTTGTATATGAGAAAGGAGCCATAGAGCATATGGCTCCCCTCCCAAATCAAGTCTCCAGCTTTACAGACAGAATTTCTTGGTTCCCAAGAAGGACAGGGGCTACACCCAATTTTGGACCTGCATGCTTGAATTTGTATGCTTTATGCATGAGGTAGATCAGGTCCAAAGTTTGGTTTGTGACAATAATCCTGAAGGGTGCTTATCTTCACATAGGCAACTTGTCAGAGCACCGGAGACTCAGAGGTTCGCTTTTGGGGGCAAAGTATACTGGTCCTGGGTTCTCTCTTTTGGCCTAGTCTTATTGCTCACTCTCACAAAGTGCATGGAGGCTGGTCTGGAATTACTGCAGCCCATGGAATTCAGCTGCTCAATAATCCAGACAACTGGCTCAGTCAAGGAATGTGGCTCAAATGTAGTTTGAGATTCAGCCACAATTCGGGCACATCTGTCTCCCACTTGGGGGGGATTCCATCCTTTCTGCTGTAAAGGACATCTGGCTAGGCCAATGCCTCTGCCGCCCAGGCAGAGATGTTGCTCGGCTCATGACAGTAGCATCCGAAGCTATTTCTTTATGTCTGCTACACATGAGGCTGTTTCAACTATTATGGTTCACTCCACTAGGTGTATCACTTTGTCCAGCACTAGGGGTGTTCCCCTCCAGGATATTTGTGCTCCGGCAATTTGGTCCTCTCCGCACACCCTTATCAAGTTCTATAACCTGGACCTGGACCCCAGTCCTGGGTCCTGGGTCTTACAGGGCTAAGAGTGCTCTGCTCCTGGCTCGTTTGTGCCCTTTCACAACCTCGGGGACAGACATCTTCCAGTGTGTGATGGCATTGCTATTGCCGTTCCCATAGCATCAGCAATGCTGCAATGTCAAGTTACCTTGAAAGGGAACTACACCAAGTTATTACTAGAGCTGATAAATCGGCATGATTTCACAGAGAGCTTCAGACACAAATTCCTCAAAGAAGTGTTCCCATAGCATCAGCCATGACAAGTGTCTTGTTCCATTCTCAGGGAACTAGGTTACATACGTTATCTGGTGTAGTTTTCTCTTTTTTTCATTTTTGATATTTACAATTTGATGTATTTTTAGTTTTCTCTCATTTATTTTTAGTCACCCTCCGATTTATCAGTTCACCCAGTTGGTAAAAGTGTTTAGTAAAATTATAACTGAGGTTATTACTGATTTTATTTTTCCCTGAGCTACACTATTCATTTTGTGTGCAGAAACTGGAACAGTAATGAATGCAGAATGTGTTTCCAGACAGAAGAAATGTTCTCAAACAGACCATGTAACTATATGCACTATTTGGAGGCGTTATTGTACTTGATATGAAAATTTACAACGTCTCTAAAAATTCCACTTTTGCTTTAGCAAAGACTGTTTCCTCAGAAATAATAAAATTTACTCAAACTGTTGTGTCTTTCTGTGCTGTTGCTGGTGGACACTCTACTATGTGTAAAAGACATTTATTATTTTATATCTTGAACCATTTTCTGGTTAACAGTCCAGTTAACATACACTGATAAGCCATAACATTCTGAGCAGTGAGAGGTGAAGTGAATAAGACTGAGTATCTCCTCAGCATGGCACCTGTTAGTGGGTGGGATATATTAGGCAGCAAGTGAACATTTTGTCCTCAAATTTGATGTGTTAGAAGCAGGAAAAATGGACAAGCGTAAGGATTTGACAAGGACCAAATTGTGATGGCTAGACCACTGGATCAGAGCATCTCCAAAAATGCAGCTCCTGTGGGGTTTTCCCGGTCTGCAGTGGTCAGTATATATCAAAAGAGGTCAAAGAAGGAACAGTGGTGAACCAGCAAATTGCTTAAATTGCTAAAAAAAAGTTAATGCTAGTTCTGATAAAAAGGGGTCAGAATACACAGTGCATCACAGTTTGTTGTATATGGGGCCACATAGTGCCAGACCAGTCAGGGTGCCCATGCTGACCCCTGTGCACTGCTGAAAGTGCCAAAAATGGGCATGTGAGCATCAGAACTGGACCGCAGAGCAATGGTAGAAGGTGGTCTGGTCTGATGAATTACGTTTTCTTTTACATCACATAGATGGCCAGGTGCATGTGCGTCACTTACCTGGGGAACACATGACACCAGGATGCACTATGGGAAGAAGGCAAGCTGGCAAAGGCAGTGTCATGTTTTGGTCAATGTTCTGCTGGGAAACCTTGGGTCCTGCCATCCATGTGGATGTTACTTTGATATGTACCACCTATCTAAGCATTGTTGCAGACCGTGTACACCCTTTTATGGAAACGGTATTCCCTGATGGCTGTGGCCTCTTTCAGCAGGATAATGCGCTGTGCCACAAAGCAGAAATGGTTCAGGAATGGTTTAATGAGCCCAACAACAAGTTTGAGTTGTTCACTTGGCCTCCAAATTCCCCAGATCTCAATCCAGTCCAGCATCTGTGGGATGTGCTGGACAAAGTCAGATCCATGGAGACTCCACCTTGCAAATCACAGGACATAAAGGATCTGCTGCTAACATCTTGGTGCCAGATACCACAGCACACCTTCAGGGATCTAGCGGAGTCCATGCCTCGATGGGTCAGGACTGTTTTGGGACCAATGCAATATTAGGCAGGTGGTCATAATGTTATGGCTGATCAGTGTATAGTGCACTCTGAAATTATTCAAACTCCTTCCTCGAGCTGTAGAAATAATCCTTTATAATATGGTGACAGGCTTTTGAAGTTGAGCTCAGTTCATCAGTGTGATGCATTCAGCTGAGTATAACACTAAATAGCTGTCACAAGCTAATCTGACAGGATAACAGTTTCACTGAAAATGAGCTACAATTAGAATAATACTTAGTAATTTTTTATATTATTGATTAATATAAAGATTATTAACATTACAGTTTTTTAAGAAACTTATCAGTTAAACTTTTACCTCAGTCATTCATTTAGAGATTTCACTGAGGTAAATATTATTGATGCCTCGTTTTGGAATGAGCCGATTCTTTGATTCAGTTCAAAACTGCTCTTGAACATTTGGAGCTGAATCACAAATCTGAAGAGTCATTTTTGTTATTAAACAGGTGAGAAATTTTAATTAATTAACTTGTTTTATTAAATGGTTATTTTCTTTTTTTGTATGTGTGTGGTCTGGATTAAAAGTGTGTAATGTCACAGTATGATATGAAAGTTTCTGGGAAAACAATATTGTAGTTGTAAAGTAAAAGTAACTCAGTAACTAGAGCTTTATTTGTTGGTTGTTTGCATTCTCAAATCCTAGGAATTTTGGTAGGTTGTGATTTTTATTCTTCTGGAATGGTCATTTTATTGAAAAAGTAAATAATCAGATTGCTATAGGAGTTTCTATAAAGTAGTAATGGTAGTGTCCTAGTTTCATCAGTTTTTGTATGTGAGATATTTATTATAAATGTAAATCATATTAAAACACTACAAGATAAGAGCATACCTTATACTTTGTGTTTTCTCCTTCTTTCTTTCTCCAGTTTTCTACCCATTAGCTGATATTCTCAGTGCCTTCAAAGATTGATAGAAAGGCTGATCTCTCTTTTGCTTTCTTTCATCCCTTCTTCTTCAGAATTTGTCCCCATATATCCCTCATGGAGTTGCTTCTCAATACTGTCTGTACTGACTTCCTTCTAAAACAGATTTAGACAGGATTATTTTTGTCATTTATATTTCAGTTTATTGTTCTTTTCTAATATGAATGTGTTCCTTTTTTAATATTATGCTTTTAAATACACAAAAGACAGTTCATTACATCAAAAACTTGTGCTACACTTGTCCTTTAAAACCTACACCCCTCTCTCTTTAAAGCCACTCCCACTCTCTCTGTCACACTATAACACTCACTGAACCAGGAAGTTCATTTCAGCCAAAACGAAACTCAGAATATCAGTCTCTCTCTCTCTCTCTTGTGAGTGCAGGAAAATGGCGGAGGCCAGTATTTCAGTAGATCAGGATCGGTTCAGCTGTCCAGTGTGTCTGGATCTTCTGAAGGATCCAGTGACTACTCCCTGTGGCCATAGCTACTGTAAGGTGTGTATTAATGGCTGCTGGGATCACGAGGATGTGAAGGGCGTCTTCAGCTGCCCCCAGTGTAGAGAGACTTTCACTCCAAGGCCTGATCTACGCAGGAACAACATGCTGGCTGAAGTGGTGGAGAAACTGAAGAAGACTGAACTCCAAGCTGCTTCTCCTGCTCACTGTTACACTGGACCTGGAGATGTGGAGTGTGATTTCTGCACTGGGAGAAAACACAAAGCCGTCAAGTCCTGTCTGGTTTGTCAGGCCTCCTATTGTGAAGATCATCTTAAACCTCACTATCAGTCTCCTGCCTTTAAGAAGCACAAGTTAGTTGAAGCCTGTGCAGAGCTCCAAGAGAAGATCTGCTCTGAACATGACAGACTGATGGAGATCTACTGTCGTACTGACCAAAGCTTCATCTGCTACTTGTGTACGATGGAAGAACACAAAGGTCATGATACTGTTTCAACTAAAGCAGAAAGAACTGAAAAACAGGTAAGAACTGAAAAAGTCTGTTTTTGTTTCATTCAACATTTCATTCATTTGTATTATACTAATGGAAAAATTGTGAAGTGAATTTTTGGTAATGATATGTAAAATACATTTGTTTGTTGTTATTCATAACTCTAATCAGTACACTTATTACAGTTGGCACACTTATATTAATTAATTTTTAGTTTCATCTTCCTTTTATTTAAAAGGAATTTAAAATGTGACTTAAAAACAGAATTTTGTTATACTTGATATTGAAAGACTAGTATATGAACTCAGCCACTGAGGGGTTAACTCTCAGTGCCTGTCCCAAGCCCGGATAAAATGGGAGGCTTGTGTCAGGAAGGGAATCTGTCATAAGGACATCCGGAGTTTTCTTAACTCTTTAACTGCAGATAACATCGACATCCTGATGAAGAAATAATGATATGTGATTTATTTGGTCTCAGAATGAGTTAAAGGAGGAACAGATGAAATCCCAGCAGAGGATCCAGGAGAAGCAGAAGAACGTGCAGGAGCTGAAACAGACTGTGGACATTATTAAGGTAAGGAGTAAATAAAATCATACACACAAATTTGTTGGCACCCTTGCAGCTCATTGAAACAATGCTTAATTTCTCTTGGAAAGTGATGAAATTAAAAGCAATTGTCTCATGTAAAAGAAAGAAAGTGTTTAAAAGATAGCCTTTTCTACAAAGACATTCTAAATTGGCCTGGACAGATTAGTTCGTATACCCCTAGAAAATATCATAAATAATCAGATTATGGTGATATTAGAGTCAATGATTTCAGCCTATATAAATAGAAAATGCAAAGGACAGTGTTGTCTGAGGAGCTCAGAAAGTCCAATTGGCCTTGTCCAATCAGCTTAATGTTCTAGTGACTACAGTTGGAAATGTTATTAAGCAGTTTAAGGTCTGTGCAACCTCCCTGGACATGGCTGCAAGAGGAAAATTGACCCCAGATTGAACAGAAGGATGGTGGGAACAAGAGACAAAGAGAAAAGAAAAACATCTAAAGAGACACAAGCTGAACTCCAAGGTCAAGGTACATCAGTGCCTAATCACACCATTTAATGACCCAGAAGGTCTCCACTGTTAAAAGAAAAAAATATAAAGCTAGAAGGGAATTTGCTACAATACATACTGACAAGCCACAATGCTACTAGGAAAATGTCTTTTGGACAGATGAGACAAAACTAGAGCATTCTGGCAAGTCAGTCTATGTTTACAGAAGAAAAAATAGCTTTTAAAGAAAAGAACACCAAACCTAATGTGAAACATGGAGGAGGCTTGGTTATGTTTAGGGCTGCTTTCCGGTATCTAGCATGGGATGCCTTGAACACAATGAAACCCCAAGGCATTCTGGAACGAAACCTATTGCCCAGTGTCAGAAAGCTGTGTCTCAGTGGTAAATCTTGGGTCCTGTAACAGAATAACGACCCAAAACATTCTTAGCACCCAAGAATGTCTAAGAACAAAACATTGGATGATTCTAAAGTGTAAGCCCAGATTTAAATCCTATTGGATATCTTCTGAAAAATCTGAAATAAGCAAGTCTCAAGAAGGCACCCTTTAAACCTGATACAGCTGGAGAAGTTTGCTCAGGAAGTATGGGCCAACTCACTGAGAGATGCAGAATTTGCTTGTTTTCTGTGATTGCCTGTAAAGGTTGTGCAACACAATATTATATATTATTACTATTAAGCTAATTTTGAATTTTATTAAATATGGAACAAACAACTGACAATGTATTACTGACAATTTATTTTTAGAAGAAAAAGTTATTTGAAAGAAAATTGTAGGTTCATCTTTTTTCTTGGAAGGGTACCAATATGTCCATCTTTGGATGAGATCATCTGGTCATTAAATGGAGGTCCTGGTTGTGTGTGTGTGTGTCCTAACAGAGGCATTCACGGGCAGCAGTAGATGACAGTGAGAGGATCTTTACTGAGATGATCAGCTCCATGGAGAAAAAGCGCTCTGAGGTGACAAAGCTGATCAGAGCTCAGGAGAAAGCTGAAGTGAGTCGAGCTGAACGACTCCTGAATCAACTGGAGCAGGAGATTGCTGATCTTAAGAGGAGAGTCACTGAGCTGGAGGAGCTTTCACACACACCCGATCACATCCACTTCCTCCAGGTAACACTCACTGTCTGATCTACAGAGGGCGCTGTTCCTCACAAATGAATGAAAAAATTCATTCTGAGATTCATTCGTTCCTCTCCTACACTTTTCTCCTTCTCTATGATGTTTCCTTTCTGTAGAGTTTCCCGTCTCTCTGTGTCTCTCCTGGATGTGACGACTCGCCCAGCTTCACTGTCAATCAACATCTCTCATTTGATGGAGTGAGGAAATCTCTCTCAGATCTGAAAAAACGAGTCACGGAAATCTGTGAGGAGGAATTCAACAAAATCCAACCACAAGGTTAGAAATTGTCCTGCTGGATGTGTTCACTTGCTCAGCAACTGTTGAAGAGAGCCACAACATTCATTCAACGTCAACACATGACGTTCACTAAAGCTACTGTTACATTAATCTTTTAAGTTAATGGAGATCACCAGACATGACTCTCACTAATAAGCTAATAGGTTTCCACATTCTGATGTTTGATATAAAGATTAACTGGAAGTCTTGATCTGTATCTGTATGATTTTATGCATTGCACTGCTGCCACATGAATGATGAATGATTAGGTGTACACCTAACAAAGTGGTCATTAAGCATATTTTGATGTCTTTATCTTTGAAGGACACTAAAGTTAGGTCCCAGTGAAGCCTGCAGTATGTGGCATCTAATTTTTTATATTTATACTTAACTGTTTACATTCTTTCTGTGTCCACAGCTGCAGCTGTTCGGGTGATTCTACCCTCAGTTCTGAAAAGCAGAGAAGATTTTTTGCAGTGTAGGTGTAAAACACAAATGTCCACATGCACACACTTCCAATAAATAGAGACAGAGGGAAAATGTGAGTAACATCTAACTGTGGATATTTTTTTGTTTTAGATTTCTGTTATCTGACTCTGAATCCCAACACAGTACATCGTCAGCTAATTCTGTCTGAGAACAACAGAGTGGTGACACGCAGTAGAACACAACAGCAATACTCTGAACATCCAGAAAGATTTGACTCCTGGATTCAGGTGTTGTGTAAGGAGATTGTGTGTGGATGCTGTTACTGGGAGGTGGAGAGGAACAAAGACGTAAAAATATCAGTCTCATATAAAGAGATCAGCAGAAAAGGAGGAGGTGATGAGAGTCTGTTTGGACGCAACAGTCAGTCCTGGGGTCTGGAGTGTTCTTCTTCCTCTCTCTCTTTCTGGCACAACAACATTAAGACTGAGCTTCCAGGTGCAGTATCCTCCAGAATAGGAGTGTATGTGGATCACAGTGCAGGAGCTCTGTCCTTCTACAGCGTCTCTGACACGATGAGGCTCCTCCACAGAGTCCACACCACATTCACTCAGCCTCTATACGCTGGGTTCTGGCTCATTCATTGTAACTCAAAGGTGAGGTTATGTGATCCAACTGAAATGTAAAGGAGAGGAAAAAAAACTCTCAATGTAGAATGTAGGATTTTTCCATAAAACAAACAACAATTTTTTGATATCTTTCAAGATTTTTAGTCAAGGACCTGGTTTACATACAGCACACTCTGAAATTATTCAGACTCCTTCCTTATTAATCTGCTTCAATTTAAAAAAAAAAATAACTATAAAAATAAAAACAACAAATACAAATATACCTAAATAGCCTACGCTCTGAGGAATTGTTTATAGGACTTGAGTCAGGACTATCTCAAGGCACAAATCTGGGGAAGGGAACCAAACACCTTCTGCAGCTTTGTAGGGGTCACATTAGCCTCCATTCTTGAAACCATCCAGATACTTAGAGCAGAGCCAAAAGACCAAACCATCCTTCCATCTCCTGCAATTCTTCCACCCAAAACTGTGGTGTCTAATGAAACCAAAATTCTATCTGAACTAAATGACAAGCATTACATCTGGAACAAATTGTGCAATGCTGACCAGCTGGTCATTTCTTTCATTTGGAAATGTTTTTCAGCTGCATATCATGAGAAACTCATCAGAATTGAGGGAAACATTAACTAATCAGAAACTACACCGACCTAATAGTTCCTCATGGGCCCTTGATTGCTGTTGTAGAAAGAACATTAATCAGTTACAGTTACATTATTTACTGTCCAGGAGGAGGATGTTCCCTTCTGAGTCTGGTTCCTCTCAAGGTTTCTTCCTCATATCACCACAGGGAGTTTTTCCTTGCCACCGTCACAGCTGGCTTGCTCATTAGGGATAAAATAGTTTAATAATTTAATTTAATCTTTTTTTTTTCTCCTTTCTCTGTTTCTGTTCTTTTGTGAAGCTGCTTTAATACACTGTCCATTGTAAAAGATGCTATACAAATAAGTTGAACACGCACAAAGAGCTCCTGAGATTTCACCTTTCAACATGACAATCACCCAAAACACATGAAGACAGTGTTAGGACAAGTGTATGTGTTTTTTAGTGGCCCAGCTAGAACCTGGACTTGAATCCACTTTAGTATCTCTTGTGAGACCTGTAAACAAAGTGAAAACAGAAGTGTCATACAGTATACATGTAAAAGAAGGACAATCAGTATGTTTTTGAATATTTGTATAGACTACTAATATTCATGTGCCTTCATCTTATAAATCCATTTCAGTCTGGGTGTAAAGGATGGATGAGTGTTTCAAACCTTAAAATTTCTGCTCCTTCTGTCCATCTTGTTACTGCAGTAATGTGTTGTCGTAATAAGTCTTTAACAATAAACACAGTATAATTTTAATATACACGTAACATTAAACAGCCGTTTTGTCTTTTTTTTTACTGTCATAAATACCTGGAGCAAATAATAAGTCCAATAAAAAAGAAAAGAAAAAGCCTTTGTGTGTGTGTGTGTGTTTAATGACTTAATTAATCACAATTCGAATGAGTAATACAATTTTCAGTGGGAGGCTAAAGCTACACAGCTAGCTAACCTGAGGGGATAACTACGTCGTTGTAGAAAGCTACAGACAAACTGTTAAAGCAAAGGTTATATTTAATCTAAACGATTCATTCATATAGAAACATACAACGCTATCGTAATTTAAAAAAAATCGTCGAATAAAAAGCTTTTCACCAAAATCTACTATTCTTAGCGTTTACTCTGAGGTAAAATGTACCGATGAATCGTTCATAAATGAGTCGATTCTTTGAATCGGTTCATTGAATCATCCGTTTAAAACGAAGCTGCTAACACAGTATTAAATATGTTAAAGCGGTGTCCGGGGGGAAACGATGGTCTCAAACTAGAAATTTGCTTTTTGGATTCGTTTAGTAAAAGTGTATGTGAAATGAAATAGATGATATAGAAAAGTATTGCTAAAAAAGTAAAGTAATATTCTCCCTCATGCTGAATTGAAACCGTGCCTTTATGGCAGGAAGTCATAGTCGTACAGCTTAGAAGAGGGTTTTTCCTGTTGAATTATTCACTGGACCTAATTTTAACTTTTTTAAAAATCACAAATCAGTAATTTGTTGACATTAAAACAACTGATTAACATATGAACACACTGTACTACTGCATTGCAATGTACAAGACACACATGAGAGGTCTGACAGTATCACTGAACTCGGATGGACACAGAAATTTCAGTCTGAAAGGGTTAATATCATAAGATTGTAGTAAGTGAAAAATGTGTTTGATTTCTCTTTAAAAATCTGATATTTACTAACTAAAATAAAAGTGACATTTTACCAGCTATTTTCTGAAGGCACTTCATGCGACCGTCCAGTAGATGGTGGTAAAGGACCTTAAACTGTTAAAAACATCGAAGAAGAAGAAGAAGGAGGAAGAACACGCGCGTCCTTGCTTGCTCGTAAACACACGCACACACATTGTTCCACCATTCAGGAAAATGGCAGAGGCCAGTATTTCAGTAGATCAGTTATCAGTGGATGAGTTCCTCTGTCCAGTGTGTTTGGCTCTGCTGAAGCATCCTGTAACTACTCCCTGTGGACACAGCTACTGTAAGGTGTGTATTAATGGTCACTGGGATCAGGAGGATGTGAAGGGTGTCTTCAGCTGCCCCCAGTGTAGAGAGACTTTCACTCCAAGGCCTGTTCTACGCAGGAACAACATGCTGGCTGAAGTGGTGGAGAAACTGAAGAAGACTGAACTCCAAGCTGCTTCTCCTGCTCACTGTTACACTGGACCTGGAGATGTGGAGTGTGATTCCTGCACTGGGAGAAAACACAAAGCTCTCAGGACATGTCTGGTTTGCTTGGCTTCATTTTGTGAAGATCATCTTAAACCTCACTATCAGTCTCCTGCCTTTAAGAAGCACAAGTTAGTTGAAGCCTGTGCAGAGCTCCAAGAGAAGATCTGCTCTGAACATGACAGACTGATGGAGATCTACTGTCGTACTGACCAAAGCCTCATCTGTTACTTGTGTACGATGGAAGAACACAAAGGTCATGATACTGTTTCAACTAAAGTGGAAAGAACTGAAAAACAGGTGAGAACTGCTTCTCCAGTTGGTTATATGACACAATTTATGTAAATATATAAATTATCAATTTCCTCACTGACTGTAATCCTTGAATTTTACTTACACACTATTAATGGTGTTTACATGTTTACATGAATATGGTATGTATAACTTTACATTTTGTGTTAGCCCTGTTAGGTTTTTTTTTTTTGTTTTCTGTATCCAGTGGAATGATCTACAGGTGAGAGAACAGGAGACAGAACATGTATTGTGATGTGGATACTGACCTCATATACATGTTCTCCATAAGATAAACATCCAATAGTAGGTGCTATGTGATGTGAGTCTAGTGTATGTCGTCATGTTTACATGAAATGCAAGTGGACTGGATGAACACTACATGGCCAAAAGTATGCGAACAACTGACTATGGCACCTATGTCTTTGTTCAACATCTGATTCCAAATTCTTGGCATTAATCTGGGGTTGGTTCCCCATTAGAATCAGCTCCACTCTTCTGGGACTACATGTTAGTGCCTGGTTGTGTGGATTTATGTTTATTCAGCTACAAGAGCATTAGTGAGGAGATCAGGGGTTCAGTCAGTGTTCAAGTTCATCCTGGGGTTGAGTCAGAGATGGGGCTCTGTGCAGGACACTCAAGTTCTTCCATTCCAGCCTTCACCTCCAGCTGATTTGAGCACAAGGACATTGTCATGCTGGAGCAGGGTTTGGGCCTCCAGACAATAGAGTTGGAG
This sequence comes from Hemibagrus wyckioides, assembly GCF_019097595.1. Lineage (NCBI taxonomy): Eukaryota > Metazoa > Chordata > Actinopteri > Siluriformes > Bagridae > Hemibagrus > Hemibagrus wyckioides. Next base: position 2,186,396 of record NC_080726.1, read on the forward strand.
AGCATCAATACTGCACTCAAAAGTAGTCTGGAAAGAATGGTATTGATGTATGCCTGAAATAAATATTGTTTAAGTTAATATCACTTTAAACACTTTAAATGCTGGTGTAACTTCACAAGAAGTAACATTGTCTCCCGTGATCAAAATACAGCACGTGTAACAACGATCAGCATCAGCACCAGAATTGCTGAACACATCACAAATATTGACACGCTAATTCAGAAATAATGAAATGTGTTGTACTTGGTCTCAGAATAAGCTAAAGGAGGAACAGACGAAATTCCAGCAGTGGATCCAGGACAATCAGAAAAAGATGCAGGAGCTGAAACAGACTGTGGATCTTATTAAGGTCAGGAGTGAAAACACACACATACTTGTGTGGATAGTATAAGGTTACTGTAAGATGAAGAGTTGCTTTTTAAACAGTATTCTGTGTGTGTGTGTGTGTGTGTGTGTGTGTGTATCCTAACAGGCGCGTTCACAGGCAGCAGTAGATGACAGTGAGAGGATCTTTAACGAGCTGATCATCTCCATGGAGAAAAAGCGCTCAGAGCTGACGGAGCTGATCAGAGTTCAGGAGAAAGCTGACCTGAGTCGAGCTGAACGACTCATGAATCGACTGGAGCAGGAGAATGCTGATCTTGAGAGGAGGATCACTGAGCTGGAGGAGCTTAAACACACACACGATCACATCCACTTCCTCCAGGTAACACTCACTGTCTGATCTACAGAGGGCGCTGTTCCTCACAAAGTTTCCACTTAAAATCACATTACAGCAGCAATGTCTGACATGCGTCTTTGGTCTGATTCAGTCTGAGATTCATTCGTTCCTCTCCTACACTTTTCTCTATGATGTGTTTCCTCTCTGTAGAGTTTCCAGTCTCTCTGTGTCTCTCCTGGACATGACGACTCGCCCAGCTTCACTGTCAATCAATGTCTTACATTTGATAAAGTGAGGAAATTTCTCTCAGATCTGAGAAAACGAGTCGAGCAAATCTGTGAGAAGGAATTCAACAAAATCCGACCACAAGGTAAACAAGTAAACATTTGTTTTGCATCATAGCAGAAATAAGCAGGAGCAAGACTCCATAGTATTGTTTTCACCATGTATTAGCATTGGACTTGTATAGTCAGTCAAGATAAATTTACCAGACAAAAATGTCAGTGGAACTTGATCATAAATCCACAAACTAATCTTATGGTTTTGATGAAAATACATTTTAGTGGATTACTGTTAAAAATCTGTTCATGATTAACTGATATATTGTCTCTGTGTCTCCACAGCTGCAGCATTTGAGATGATTACACTCTCGGAACCAAAGACCAGAGAAGATTTTATGCAGTGTAAGTGTACCACACACACGCACTAATTATATATCCCCTGATTCTAACCTCTGCATAATTTTAATTCCTTTAGATTTCTGTTCTCTGACTATGGATCCCAACACAGCACATCAGCAGCTCATCCTTTCTGAGCAGAACACAGCGGTGACATTTAGCAGAACACGACAGGGATACTCTGATCATCCCGAAAGATTTCACTCCAGGCCTCAGGTGTTAAGTAAGGAGAGTGTATGTGGACGCTGTTACTGGGAGGTGGAGTGGTACAGCCATGTTGGTGTGTCTATATCGGTCGCATATAAAGACATCAGAAGGAAAGGAGAGTTTAATGAGTGTGTGTTTGGATACAATGCTCAGTCCTGGAATTTGGGCTGCTATTATCATTCTTTTTATTTCCAGCACAATAAAAATAAAACTGAGCTCCAAAGTCCGATAGTGTCCAAAATAGGAGTGTATGTGGATCACGCTGCAGGACTTCTGTCCTTCTACAGCGTCTCTGATACGATGAGTCTCATCCACAGGGTCCACACTACATTCACTAAGCCTCTGTACGCTGGATTCAATGTAGTTCATGATGACTCCATTATAAGGTTGCATGATCCAAAATGAAACGTTTGCAGACTGAAACTGTTCGTGTTGCTGGATTTGTGGGCAGCTTTTTAACACCACAGTAATGATCTAGATACCTAGTTTATGATAGAACAGCTCCTTCTTGCATCATTACTGAACTGATCTTAAGTTTTCAGTTTTGTTAATGTAATTGCTGACTTTTGTGTGTGTACAAATATACTTTATGAGCAACCAAATGAAAACAGACCTTTAAAATCATGTTTTCAATTCATCTGGCATTTATGTAAATAATTAAGATTATCTGTATTAAATAATTCCCCTTACGCCTGCCTTCACACAAGAGGAAATATTTTTTTAAAAATGGAGACGTGAAAAGTGGATTTTAATTATTCTGTTAGTTTTCTCTGAACAAAATATTATAAATGTAATTTGAGCATTTGTATTAACAATTTGAGTCTTGGACAATAAACCCTGTTTATTCCTTAAGAAAGATAAGACATTAGGTTTGACGAGTTACATTTTTTCACACAGAGAAAATCGGAAAATTTTAAATCAAACTAAGTTAGAGTTCTATGCAAATGTTATTCTGTGGAATATACTGCTTACTTTATTACCTTTATCCAGATCGACTTGTGGTAGAGCTTCAGAGTCTTGATGGAAAAACATATCCTCGTGCTAGTTTGCTAGCTCAGCGAGCATTTATTTAAGAATATGCAAATTAAAGAAAGCCAACCAACACAAACCTATAAATTAAGACGAACAAAACATGGCATTGAAAAGATGGAGGATGAGCCTGTCAGCCTGTCCGTCAGTGCAGAGCCGTAAGCCGTAAACAAACACCCGGGATGAATTTTTCAAATGAAAGCTGGAGTATAAATCGGCCACAGCATCATCTTTTAACTCTCTGTTACACTTAAGAGCTATTTCATCGTCTGAGACACTTGAAAAAAATTTAAAATGGTATTTATTTCACTAAAAATCATTTAGTAGGCGTTTCCCTCTGAGCATGTTTCCTTTTATGGAATTTTGTGTGCTTCACTAAAGTCATATGAGCTGCTTGGACTTTATTGGTGATCAACGTACAGTGCAAACACACAAATAAGAGGAAAATCAAATTGTACTGTAGAATTTCTAAGAGATTTTAGTTTGGTTTATATTACATTTATGTTCAACTTTACTAAAATAAATTAAGGAATAAGGCCCATTGATGATACTTACGGTATATTGTGATTTTTTTTCTCTCTACTTGTAAAATGTTCAGGACTTTATGCTCACATGACTAACATTTTAACTCTGTAAATATGGGAGCTGAAATAATTACATGTTGAAATAAAGTTAAGACATAATTTAATTAAAAAAAAAAGATAGATGTGTACTCAGTAGTGTAATGTATTTCTATTTTGCAGCATTATGCAAATACACCGATCGGGCATAACATTCTGATCTCCTCATCATGGCACCTGTTAGTGGGTGGGATATATTACACAGCAAGTGAACATTTTGTCCTCAAAGTTGATGTTAGAAGCAGGAAAAATGGACAAGTGTAAGGATTTGAACGAGTTTGACGAAGGGCCAAATTGTGATGGCTAGACCACTGGATCAGAGCATCTCCAAAACTGCAGCTCTTGTGGGGTGTTCCCGGTCTGCAGTGGTCAGTATCTATCAAAAGTGGACCAAGAAAGGAACAGTGGTGAACCGGTGACAGGGTCATGGGCGGTCAAGGCTCACTGATGCACGTGGGGAGCATCTGTGATCCAACAGACGAGCTACTGTTGCTCAAATTGCTGAAGAAGTTAATGCTGATTCTGATAGAAAGGGGTCAGATTACACAGTGCAGGACGGGTCAGGGCTGTTTTGGCAGCAAAAAGGGGACCAACACAATATTAGGCAGGTGGTCATAATGTACCTTTCAGTTTATGTCTATAAAGCACTTTACTTTGACATCAGGTGTCCAGTATTGATCATGAAGCAATTATCAAGCAAGCAAACCAATCAGCCATGTTACACACAGAACTTTTTGATATTTAAGAATTTTTAAGTTCCACCTTAACAGCTGTAGTGCTGTCTTTAAAAGGAAGACCAAACCTCTGGAATCTGAGACACTTTGCAAAATTCTTCCAATCAGCCAGGAATTCTGCGATGCATTTTTGTTAACAATGAGAACCAGATGTCCAGGTTTGAGGTTCATCCTCATCCCGAGTTATTTAATGCTTCTGTTGAAGTCTACCTTCTAAAGGAAAGACTAGAAATATTACCTAGAACATTAATCATTATTAATGAATAATCCAGAATAAAGGAAGTTTGAAGGGATCTTGACTGTTGAAATCTAAGAAATATAAAAGGCTATTAGTGATTTCAGAGTTTTGAAGACATCTGCAGTTCAAAGGCATCATCATCATCATCATCTAATTCATTAAACATTATAAACAAGATTTTACTGCTTCAGTGACACTTCAGATCTGTAGGAGATATCTAGTTGATCCCATCCTTACTGTTACAACCGTACTGTAAATGATCCATTACTCTTGACTGTCTACAATCTAAACGCTTTTGCAGCATGAATTTCACATGAAAGTTTTTAGTGGGAAAATTTGAGCTTGACTCCTGACTTTAACCATAGTTAAATAGTTAAATGGTTATTGTTGCCAGATGGTTGATTGAGTTTTCCAGAATCTCCTGGGATTTTTATGTACTTGTGCAGTCTCTAGAGGTTACAAAAACATCTAGAGGAAAAAAAACATCTAGTAAACAAAAGTTCTGTACAAGATTTGTACAAGATGACCTGAACACTCTGGTCAATCCAACGGGCACTTGTTGCAGCTCTGGTGAGCAGAAAAGCATCTCAGAGCACATCAACCCCTGAGGCACACAGGCAACATACAACAGCAGTCTTTAACTCCATATTCATTAATACCTTTATTTTTTCAAGTCATGATATAATATAACATATAACAAGAATATTAACCATGACCACCAGTTTTTGGCAAATACCTGTGGAAATAAAGTAAAAAAAAAAACATTGGGGTGATAAACAGTCCCTCCAGGACTGTGTGATTTTGTGAAATTAACACAAAATCAAGCAAACTTCAGGATATTTTGAGGATTTTGTGATTTTTCAAAATGATGCAGATTTTCTGCAGATTTGAACCAAGAGGCGTTGTGTGACGTTACAACACACGTTCATCCAAATCCCTCTCCCATTCACGTGTGTGGACATGAGCACAGCTCTCACAGAAAGTCATTACAGATGTATCTCACTGGGAGTTTAAAAGAAGAAACCTGTATTTGTGATTTCACCAATTCAAGTAGTTTAATAAAAGTATAAAAGTCATAAAAGTATACTTTTGAATACTTTTGTATTGAACAAAAGCAATTCAAAAAGCACAAAAAAACTCTTTTTTTAAAAAGCTGCTGCAAATTCAAGCAATTTTGGCTGCAACAATCACAAAAAAAAAATCTCCTGGAGGGATGGATAGCAGTCACTCTACTGTTCTTTGGATGTCTGGATAATTTCATCTCCTATGATAAGCAAATGAATACAACAGACCTCTCTATGAGTAGGTTGATTAATGAACCACTACCACAGCTCACATGGGTTTACTTTTCATATACTGCAAGCAACTTAATATAATATGCTCTATTTAAAAAAAAAAAAGGTGCTAGATACAGTACAGTACATACAAATTGTACAATATTGTGCCCTTTGGTGCAGATCCTTTACACTGCAGCTGAACAGAATACATCAGCAGACAAAAAGCACAACCTTTAGCTCATCTCTCTCAAAAGTATCTCAAAGTATTCATATATACTGTATATGTAAAAGTTAACATCAGTAATGTTCTCCCTCGAAGGTCAGTAATTAAAACAGAAGAGCGACAGCAGCTGTTTTATATATTTTTCTGAATAGTAGCTCTCATATATCCTAAACAGTAGAAAGTAGCATCTAATTGAAAAACACTTCGTAACAGTAATCACAAAGCCGATTTCTACTCTACAGCCTGTCCTCTTTAAAGTAAACGTTTAAACCTAATAACGTCACACTTTACTTTCCTGTCCAGCTGATCCCACAGACAACATTCCTTCCAGCTGATCTGTTTCCATATTTGGCCAAAGTATCCAAAATGGTCCTTGGTACATGTTATTTGCTAGATAATGAGCAGATTTTCCATGATTTATGAACAAACATTTTGAACCGTTGTGAAGGACGAAGACTTGAAACATAAGCATTATATTAGAATTTCTTTTTCAGACTGTTTAAAACATTTCACGTAACTGAATCTGTATTGTAGAATAAATAAATAAATAATATGCTTTCTTTAAATAATGGATTTTCCTTAAACAATTACTTTCTTACTTATTTACTTTAATTACTAATACTAACAGAAAATAGACAAATTATATTTTAGAGAATATCAATAGAATATTTTGCAAAACTTTAAGCCAATGAAGTTAAGATTTACTAATAAATCATAGGATTTATTTTATAGTTTTGCTGATATAATCATTTTAACTAATTTGTTTTTTCCAGAAAAAGATTTTCCCCTGTTGTCTAAATACATGACATTTGTATGTTTTTAAATGAGCTGTATTTTATTTGTGTTGTCTAAAAAGGTTATATTCTGTAATGAATGAATTCAATTATGTGGATGTTGTTCTAGAAATCAGACTCTATTAATAATCAGACTGAGGACTCTATGAATTTATTCCTGATCTGATTTATTTTAGTATTTAATTCTAAAACTGTCTTTCTAATGTTGGTTAACAGTTGTCTAGATTACCCACAATACCATTTGACATTTTACTCATAGTGAGGCCAGTGCAGCAGCGCTTTAATCCTTCAGTTTGTCTCCTCAACTGTGTCATTCGCCTCAAACGGTTCAGGTAACAAGGCTACAATTTTCATGCTATGCTGCCATCCTCCATCAAAGCCATCAAGTTTAACATGCCTTTTGCTACGTACATTAGCTAAGCCAAGCTGGTTAGATTTTTGCTCAAAAATGTTTAATAAGACCGAGAAACTTTAGCTCTTTTGTTTATAGTAGTGTTAAGTGATTCTGTCTCTTAGGGATTATGTTTGTGATTTGCACCAGAAATAACATCAACACGTAAATACCCAATGATGGATAAGGACCAGAATCACAGAGACAGGGGAAAGATTTCAATGTAAACATATATTTAACCTGTCTCAGGAAAGGGAGTTATACTGTTTTAAAATATTGATCAATAAACTTTTTATTATTTTTAAAAATAATAATCTTTCTATAATTCCCATTAAGGCGGTTTACCATTCCCAAGTTCATTCATTCTTCTGGTAAAGAAACTCATGTGCCACTAATTACAGAAATAACACTAATTACCTTAAATATTAAAACATTGTCTCCCAGTATGACTAAAGACAAACACGTCCTTATCCACTTCCCCTTTAACTTTATGTTCTATTCTTCTGTATAAGGTGACATGTTGAAAATTTGGAACAATTCTAAATTATTTGCTCAATATTTCTGATTAACCTTCAAAATCAATTTAAATGTATCACACATATTCTAGACATCACCTTATTTTCCTTCCTGGCTGATTTGCACCTGCTGTTATGAGGATTTCCAGCTTGTAAAGACATAAAAGAGAGAAAAAAAAAAAAAAACCAGTAGATACAGCATGAGGCATCTGTTGCTAGCGAATAGAACATGAGGTTTGAATGAACCTGCGGATAATACGTGATAACGTGATACATTACTGAAAACACAGACGCTGAGGAAAGACGTCTTGTTGAGGTTATTCAGGCCATTTTGTGTGGCTGAAGTTCATACTTCGTTCTGTCGTCGTCGTTTGAGATGCCTGCGACTGACGAGCGCATGTTGATTTTATTCCACAGGAGCAGGGCCACAATCACAGCAGCCAGCTGATAAGAGATAGAAATAGAAATCAATCTCAAATTTAGCCAATAATTCTGCAGTGACCTAAATTCAATGTTTATTTTTTTATATCAATACTACAATATTAGTCTCACCATAACAGTTGCTAAAGTAAAGACTATTCCAAGCATGATCCTCAAGGCATTCTTCAAATGTCTCATTAAGATCGGACCGCAATGCTGAGGAAGAAACAAAGAGAAACTTCTAGAATGAACTTCTTTTAAGGGAGAAGGTACAAAAAAACACCTTGAATGCCTCTTACCATCTTATGAACGTAACGCATTGGAGTCTGAGCCGTCATCAAGTCAGATTCTGCTTTTTTGTTCAACTGCATAAAGAAAACAATGACATTCAGAAGTCCTGTGTTCATCAACTGCAGTCCTGAAAACTCGTACCCTAAACAGTCTGAAGTTTTCTCCACTGCTGATACAACAGATCTAACGAATTATCAAGCACTTCATCAGTTGTTTAAGAGAAAAACATGAATTAACCACAACATACAGTAGAAATGTACACTTTAGAGTCATAAATTTTCAGCCAAAATGATGTAATACATACCACATATCTACAGTTTAAAAAATTAGACGACATTTTGGGGTCATGCTTTTCCTTTCCCTGTTGCATTACACAGTTTTAACCTTCCATGTAAAAATCATACCTCACTGCTCCGATAATTTTGCACATTGACATTGACTTTTACACATCTGGCTTCTTTGTCTGAGTAGTTTTGAGGACAGTCACATGAAGGAGGTATCTGATCTTTCCAGTCTGTGTAATATAACAGACCACAGCATTCAGCCTGTGAACAAAAATAAGAAATAGATAGTGTGGTATTACTCAACGTTTACGCAAGTACAAATGAATCAGTGTTGAATAAATTGACTGCGTGACAACGGATTTGATCCATAGTAAGGAAATGATGAAAAAATGTAACTCTGACACTGTGAAAGACAAGTTCAGCAGCTTCTATCAGCTAACCCTGTGAAAGCAGCACAATGAATAAAATCATACAGATGCAGGTCAGGAGCTTCAGTTAAAGTTCACATTAGACATCAGAATGAAGATAAAGCCTGATCTCTGTGACTTTAACTGTGGCATGATTGTTGGTTTGAGAATTTCATAAAATGGTGCAAAAAACATTCACCAAGGAATCATTCAAAAAGATGCCTTGTTGATTAGAGAGATCAAACAAGATTTGACAGATGGTTTGGCCCTAAAAGGTAGCTTAAATAACGAGCAGAAATGCAACTCAGAACACACAGCAGGTCAAACCTTGAGGTGGATGACCCACAGCAGCTTCTGGTGATCCAGTGGGTACAGGATCATCATAACTAGAGGACTGAAAACCAGAAACACACTGGGAAGGGATGTTTATGGAATGTTATTTTGCTTATCACAGCTGTACAGAGTGGTTACTTTAGTTCCTGTTAGCTCATTACATCAGTGTGTGTGTGTGCGTGTGTGTGTGTGTGTGTGTGTGTGTGTGTGTGTAGCAGATCTGGCCCTACTGAGGCCATGGTTAACATCACAGGTATCCAATTTTTTCCCATTTCTGATGTTTGATGTGAACATCAGCCAAAGCTCCTGACTTGACTGATTGACTGGATACAACTCTCCAGGTTGTACAATGAACAGAATGATCAACCGAAGTATTACCTCCTGTTGTAGTTTGTTGAGCTCGCGATGGAAGACTTCATCCGTATTATAAAGCGAAGTCATGTTTCCAAAACTATCTTCAATTTTCTTCTCCACCTGATTGAACAGTAGCAAAACATAAGATAGCATGAGAAGACATGACGTAAAGAGGTGAACACCCTGACAGTCTTGAAATCGAGTATCTGGAACACACCTGTGGTTGTGCAAGGATGGCTATGATTGTCAGGGCCAAGAGAGCGATGAATTCAATAGACATGAAAATGCTGTACTGTGGAGAGAGAGAGAGAGAGAGACCACAAACACTATCAGCATGCTTTAACATTTAGTATTGAGCCTTTGAGTTTTCGTCTGGAACTTATTGGCCAAAGATGATAAAATAATTTTTCCTGCATATCTTAATACGTTGTTACACAGTAAGTGTTCATAATTATGTGCAAAAAAATCAAAAACATAACCGAGATAAAACAGTCTGAGAAACAGAGCTAAACAAGCAAACTAATCATTACTGAATCTGCTGTTCTGACATGATTAAATACGAAATTATCAAAATTAGAGGAATTACAATATTACTAATTAACTAAAATTTCTACATCTTAACTGCTTTAAACAAACTGCAATGATACAGTCCGTACAGGAGTCATAATTTTGCAATCATAGCATTAACACAAAATCAAACAAACTCCAGAATATTTGGAGGATGTTGCGATTTTTCAAAATGGACTTCGATTTTATTCAGATTTTGTTTCGGAGTCACGCTGTGTGAAATCAACACAACACCCATTCATCCGAATCCCTCTTCTATTTACATGTGTGAATATGAGTACAGCTCTCACAGAAAGTCATTACATGTGTTTCACTGAAAGGAGAATTTTATGATTTCAAGTAGCCAAGTAGATTTTGCAACAAAAAAACACAAAAAAAACTAATCAGGTTGCATTACAAATTTGGGGAAAAAGCTGCAAATTTGCAGTGAAAAAACTTTTCTGAAATCCTAGAGGGACTAAATATAGACTATAAAGAAGATGAAGCCTTTATTTTTGTTACATATACATTACTGCACAGTAGAATCCCTTTCTTCACATATCCCAGCTTTGGAGGTTAGTGTCAGAGTGAAGGGGCAGCTATGATGCAGGACCCTGGAGCAGAGAGGGTTAAGGGCCTTGCTCAGGGGCCCAACAGTAGCAGCTTGCCAGTGCTGGGGCTTCAACCCTGATCTTCCAATAAAAAACCTAAATGTTTTATACTCTTAATTTTTTTCCCCTTATTTTACAATCCTACAGTATGTTGATTCATTATGATCCCAAAGTTAAATGAACACTACACCATTACTCCTACATGCATTTAATTCAGCATTAATATTTTAACATAATATTCCTCTTATGTTTTTTGGTCAAATGTTTGGTTTTATTTCTCACATCAAAGTCCACAGGACATAAAATTAATATTAAAAAGGTTTTTAGAAACTTGGCTGAAAAACTAATAGAGCAACAAAATGAACTGTCCGTTTAGTGAGAAGAAGCTCTGTCAGCATAGTGATTATTATAATTCCATCTCCTGGTGTATAAACTGTATATAGTGAGCTTGTCTGGATGTGTTAGGGTTTTAATAATAGTAGCCTACACAGAAATGTGTGCTGTGGACACTAATTTAAAAAGACACGGTTTGCTATGGTGATGTTTTGTGTGAGGACATCACTTAGCATTAAAAAAAATAACAGCTTTGCAAAGCTGTAGTTTTATTGTCTTAGACAAATAAAAAAAGAGTGTCTGATCAGAAAAAGACCATTTATAGCTCCTATAATGAATGCTATGACAGGAACTTCTTACTTGAACTTACTATACCTAGAAAAAAAACTTGTGAGTGTTGACAATTTGCTGTAGAGAAACACTTTTGGGGATTATTATTTTCCTATAACCATATTTTTTATTACAGATTCTTCATCAACTTGATCCAGAGAGAATATTTTGTGCCATTTCGGGGCATTTTTTGACACTTGCTGCAGAAACCTGCTGCTGTTTACTGAACCAGAGTTGTGTTTAATGTGTGAAGGCAGGAGCTGCCATTTCACACATCTACACCAACATGTTTCCCAGCCTCTTCTCAGACAAAAGGTTATGAAAGATGGAAGGAAAGTCTTGTCATTACACTTCAGCCTCCATGTGCACCAATGCTGTTTATTGTTTAATACTAGACAGGAAGTGAAATGCCTTACTTGTGGAAACTTGTAACTAAAAATAACTAAGAAGAAGGAGGGAAGAAGGTTTATTGTTAAGCCAATGCACAAATCAATTTTGAATCTTAATTAAAAATTTGGGAAAAGTTTTTTTTTTTTGCACTAGTGCAGTATAACACTTCGTTAATAGCTGAGAAAATAACCTAATAATATGATCTCTTTTAAAAATAGCATACAACTTCTCTTCTGAACTAAGACCTACGGAAGGCATTTTGGGGAAAAAAATATAACTGTATATATAATTATTTAGGTTTAACATTAAAGCATTGTTGCTGTACCATCAACAAATGTACTTGGACAGACCAAAATATGGTCATCTAACACAGTGTACACAACATTTGAGCGCTCGGGTACTGCGCATGATATTAAGCAAAACAACAACAACAACAAAACAACAAAGAGTTTACCAAAAGGAGAGCTAAGACATGTTCCTGGTATGCTCCATACACTCCTAGGATGGAGAGCAGGATGGTAGCCAATCCAAATCCGATGCTGAAGAGCACACTCTGAGTCCCATACTGAAATACAACGGCATCGGTGCGTAAAACGCATCAATATTTTTGGAATAATTCTTCCCGCATACGTTGTTACGCAGTAAGACTGTGTTCATGATTATGTTAAAAAGAAGCAAAAACATAACCGAGATAAACAAGCAAACTAATCATACTGAATCTGCTAATGGTTACTGTCAGTGATGCAGCAGGTTTTATCGGTCTTACTTGCCAGTAATAACCACTTGTCAGTGGTTCGATCTTAAAAGTGCTTGCCACTATCCCGACCAGTAGCAAGACCACCCCTAAGAACTGGGAATAGAAAGGTAACAGAAATGAACGCACTTTATTTATTTTTTTAAAGAAACAAATCACCTACACATCCATCACTTTAAAATAATAATAATAATAATGATAATGTGTCTTACCCCGAGCAGAATATTAAGAACGATGCATAGTCTTCTCATGAAGGCGCTTCCTTTAGCCATTGTGAGTAGAAGAAAAGGGCACTCGGGTTCCTGCTTCTCTTACGATAAATAAGCAGAGGTCCCACGAGTGTTTTTAATGTGGTTCTTGGCAGAGGCTGCGTTGATTCAGTGTTGTTTAAAGATACCTCATCGCAATGTTTTGGTTACACTGGTGGAAAATGACCAAATTTGGAATCCAGAAAGCCTTCACTGGACTGTCAAGCAAATCTCCAGGACATTCTTGGCCACAAGAAATATGTGTTTCGATTGGACTCGCTTCATAACACCGCTACGCCGAACTCTGTTACATAAGAGAGTCGTGGGAGGTGGAGCTGAAGAGGTTTGGGCGTGTTTCCTCACGTTATCAGAAAATCCGAAAAGCATGGGAGTACATAAACAAGCGGTTAGTGCCAACACTAATTGTCCACACACACACACACACACACACACACACACGTCTTATTGTCCTTGAGAGGCTGATATTATTAATGCATGCAGCTGTGGAATGTTATCTATACACCTAAATTTAACACTCATTATAACCCCAGAAAGCTTAAGGGAAACTTATTTTCTTTTTTTTTAAAGGCACAGTCACAGCCTGGAAAAAAAAAATCTGGAGACCAGTCAAATGTTGTCACAAGGTCAACCAGTCACATATTCCTTTTTGGTCATCTTGTTCTACGATGGATTTGCTTTGGCTTAAAAAATTAACAAATCAATTTCAGACAAATGAACAAGATTTTAGACCAAACATGTATGATGACGTGCTTTAATAACAATTAATGCTTTAATCAAGGGATGACACGTGACTATAAAACTGATTGCTGTGTTGCTTCTGTAAATTGTAAATAATTACTTTTTAAATTCCTGGAATACCACGGTCACACTAAAGAAGAAGAAGAAGAAGAAGAAGAAGAAGAAAGTGATGATGATGATGATCATCAATTTTGGCACAGGTCCAAGTATCTCGGAGTAGTTTTAAATGTTTGTCTGAAAGCACGTGCAAATTTAAAACGTGATTTCATTTAAGTAAGACTTTATAAAATTATTATTATATTTCAGCTGAATTTGTGTCGAGCACGAGCACTAATGAAAACCCTTTTTCTCTAAATAGCAGGAGCACAGAGACGTGTGAGGGAGCGGACCAGCATTCAGGATTTGCGCAAAAATACCATTCTAAAAATAAACTGAAAATGAAAATTTTATTAAATTTCATTTTTTTTAAATAAAATGAAAATAGATTTACATAACTCTTTACAGTAAACTACAGTTCCCAAAAGTTTTACCTTTAAACATGACTGAAAACCGACCTTTTGTTTTCCACTTACCTATGCAGATTAGATTAGATTAGATTAGATTAGATTAGATTAGATTAGATTAGGAGGCTCGTTGTTAATGTTGCAAATATATTGCACTGTTGGCATTAATTATTAAATAAACTGCTTGAGGTTATTATCTATAATTTTAATTATAACAGGAAAAAGACAACCCAAGCTGTATAGTCAGTGTGGGTCAGTGATAGTAAAGAAATGGCAAATTAACCAATAAGTTTAGCTGCATGGGTTAAGGTGTTACACATGCATTTAAAACTGATTCGAATCGATTAAAGCCGCCGCAGGTGTCCGTATTTACCTCTTTTCCCCCCAAAATGGTGTTGGTTTAAGTCGCTTTTAGAATCGTTCCCATATAAATCTGAACAAAAAATAGATCTAAATTCACATTTTGCACCTCCCACTTTTGATTAGACGCATACCGTTGACTCTCATTCCGAGGACAAAGTTTTGCAAAACAAGTAACATGAAATGGTAATTAGCATTAAATTACCAATGTGGAGATCGTCAAGAGCACCAAATTCTTTGATGTTCACCTGGCGGAGGACCTCTCCTGGTCACGCAACACCAGCTCCATCACCAGGAAAGCCCAGCAGGGTCTCTACTTCCTGCGAAGTCTGAGGAAGACCACCTTCTACAGAGGGACCATCGAGAGCGTCCTGAGCAGCTGCATCACTGCCTGGTTTGGGAACTGCACCGTCTCGGATCGCAAGGCCCTGCAGCGGATAGTGAGGACAGCTGAAAAGATCACTGGACTCTCTCCTCCCTCTGTTATGGTCATTTACTCCACACGCTGCATCCGCAAAGCAAACAGCATTGTGGATGATCCCACACACCCCTCAAACACACTCTTCACACCCCACACACCCCTCACACACACTCTTCACCCTTCTGCCATCCGGAAAAAGGTACAGAAGCATTCGGACCCGCACAACCAGACTGTTGAACAGCTTCTTCCCTCAGGCAATCAGGTATCTCAACAGAGAACTGAACTGAGTTGGACACACACACACACACACACACTGAACTGAGTTGGACACAGACTCACATACACACAAAATTGATCATGTTTGCATGCACACGTCACTTTAAATATTTGTGTACTTTTATCTGTCATAACTAAAATAACCTCTGCTGCTACTATTATTAACTAAGATAACTTCTGCTGCTATTACTCACGGTCCCTAACCCTGTTTCCTCACTGTCAATCACTGTCCTTTTTGCACATAGTCGGTGTTGTATATCTTGTCTGTCTGCACTGTCTTGTCATCCGGTGCACTTACGTTGTAGGTTTAGTTTTTAAAGAATTGCACCTTATAGTTTAGCTCTATGTTTGTCCACGTCACTGTACTTTGTTTTGTTCTGTGAAGCACTTCTGGTCCAGGAGGAACGTTGTTTTATTTCACTGTGTACTGTTAGCTATATATGGTTGAAATAACAATAAAGTTTCTTTGATTTTGACTTTGACTTGAACTTGATTTCTGCACAATTTGTTTCTTTGAGCAATAAGAATTTGGATTTTATTCAGCAACTTTTTCTTTTTACCTGTAATTTCCATCACAAACAAACAGCAGCGAAACTCCACAATGAATTATTTACATTTTATATTCATGTAATTTATGTTTTTGTGTTTACCATGAATATACATTTTCTATTTATGTAAATGTGTACTTTCTTATAAGGCTGTCTATAAATCTATAGTTATGGTTATATAAATAAAACCTAAAAAAAAAAAAAAACACTGGAAATTCACAGTAATGCCAGAAGTTTCTGTGCCTCAAAAATAACTAAATGAGAACATATTTTACCATATTATTTACTTTATTGAAACATTCACTGCTTGCGCAGAGCTTACAGAGAAAATTTTCTGACATTGTTTAGTTAAAATAAACTCATTAAATGAAACTGACAATCACACAATTGGCTTTGACACGTTCAGGTCCCGCTTCCGGAAATTCTAGGATTATAGAGCCACTTAGCGGTTTGCAGAAGCAAGTGAAATATCGCAGAGGCAAAGAGGCCATTAAGGGTGAGAGAACTACACTATATTGCCAAAAGTATTCGCTCACCCATCCAAATAATCAGAATCAGGTGTTCCAATCACTTCCATGGCCACAGGTGTATAAAATCAAGCACCTAGGCATGCAGACTGTTTTTACAAACATTTGTGAAAGAATGGGTCGCTCTCAGGAGCTCAGTGAATTCCAGCGTGGAACTGTGATAGGATGCCACCTGTGCAACAAATCCAGTCGTGAAATTTCCTCGCTCCTAAATATTCCACAGTCAACTGTCAGCTGTATTATAAGAACGTGGAAGTGTTTGGGAACGACAGCAACTCAGCCACGAAGTGGTAGGCCACGTAAACTGACGGAGCGGGGTCAGCGGATGCTGAGGCGCATAGTGCGAAGAGGTCGCCAACTTTCTGCAGAGTCAATCGCTACAGACCTCCAAACTTCATGTGGCCTTCAGATTAGCTCAAGAACAGTGCGCAGAGAGCTTCATGGAATGGGTTTCCATGGCCGAGCAGCTGCATCCAAGCCATACATCACCAAGTGCAATGCAAAGCGTCGGATGCAGTGGTGTAAAGCACGCCGCCACTGGACTCTAGAGCAGTGGAGACGCATTCTCTGGAGTGACCAATCGCGCTTCTCCATCTGGCAATCTGATGGACGAGTCTGGGTTTGGCGGTTGCCAGGAGAACGGTACTTGTCTGACTGCATTGTGCCAAGTGTAAAGTTTGGTGGAGGGGGGATTATGGTGTGGGGTTGTTTTTCAGGAGCTGGGCTTGGCCCCTTAGTTCCAGTGAAA